>NC_041049.1:42781306-42953806 GCF_900634775.1 Gouania willdenowi
ATAGGCAGAGCCATCTATAAGGAGGAATAAAGGGAAGAGATTTTTGGGACCCATCTATGAAGTCAGCAAAATTGATGGTCCATTGTTCTATGAATCAGCAATAACCACATTTATTTATTCATCTGAATAATATCCACTGTTATCCAGGAAATTTAGTATTATTTGAGACATAGTATACAGTCATCTTAAAGTGTTTAAATTCTTGTTTTAACCAGAAATCAAATGGGTTAAAAGTAGGGATGTAACGATTCACTCCACTCCCGATACGATTCGATTCACGATACTGAGTCCACGATACGATTCTCTCACGATTTATTTTACAAAATGGGACTGTAGACAATTTTTTTTTTTGGGAAAAAAAACTAGAAAATACTGTACTATTTTCCTTTTATTTTTCATTGTCAAAAGAATTCCTTGATAAACAATTCAAAACAATGCAATTTAACTAAAAATAAATCTTGAATGAAATAAATAAAGGAATAATAGAAATGAAAATGAAGCCTTTTAATTTAAATTCTGGTTCTATAATAAACAATGCAAAACTGCATAATAGTTCTTTTTCTTGTAAAAGTGCAACTGAAAAAGTATTTTGTGCCTTAACAATTGGACTTTAAAAAAAAAAAACGTGATTACACTGATTTACGTCATATTTGTTTGGACCAGCAGAGGGCGCTGGTAATACAGTGGTCGGTTGGCATGCAGATATCTTGCAGTGAAGAAGAGAAGCTATGGTAGCAGACAGAGCTAATAGAAAAACGTGACTTTTACAGATATTCAAGTAATATTACAGATATTCTTTCGGTGCTTAAGGGGTAATGAATCATTTATTAACATATTTAAAAGTAGAAGGTGGCCAGAAAGAAAGTATTAGCAGACTCCGCCCGCCGCCTACACTTGTGTCTGCTGGTTAAAAAAGTACTGCGATTCAATTTTCAGAAAATCGATATCAACCGTGATACCTATGAATCGATTTTTAACTGCCTTACGATTAATCGTTACATCCCTAGTTAAAAGTGACCAAAAATTGTGGAAAAGGTGGTGAAAAAGGATTCTAAAAACTACAGAATTTGGTTAAAAGTTGCAAATTCAGAGTGGCCAAAACACACAGAAAAAGTGGTAAAAAGGGTTCAAAATGTCTATATTGGCTTAAAAGTGGCAGAAAAAGTAGGAACAACTGGTTTAAACTGGAAAATAATGGAAATGACAAATAAGCATGAAATATGGTGAAAAGAGGTTAAAGGGGACAATAATGGGTCAACATATGTGACATTAGATGAATACATTTCTTGAAAGTGGAAAAAATATGCAAAAAAGGCACTGAAATGTGATGGAGAAGTGGCAGAAATGGAATTAATGTAGCAAAAAAGAAAAATATGGCAAGAAAAAGTGATGAAAATAAGTTAAAAAAGCAAGTTTGGTGTAGTAGCAGAAAAAATAAGCAAAAATTGGCTCAAATTGTTAGTTTCCTAAAGGCTTCTGGTGACCCCCTCACAGTGCCACACAACCCCAAATGGTGTTCCTACCACAAAGTTGAGAACCCCTGAGCTACACCAACAACAAATAAAGAAACTAAGATACTTTTGTAAAGTTCTAGTGAGAGTAAAACTGAATTTAACAGTGTGTAGTTCTTAATCTACACTTTTTTAGAATCAAATGAGCTCGACATTATGACAGCAAACAGTAAAGATCACACACACGCACACACTGGTAAGACATCATCACATACTGCTGTTTAAAGCTTTATTTCACAGCTACATCCTGTATTTTATGCTTCTATAAATGCAGAGTTTATATCCAAACCCACAGTGGGGAAAGTCAACCAGTGCAGAGAGACATATTAGCATTCTGTCAGGGCTCTGGACAACACTTCCTCAGCTCCAGTCCCCACACAGCCAACAACATGCAGCAGAGCATAACAACACAACCTGAGCCACACACACAGAGTGAAGGGAGGAGAATATCCATTTAAATAAAAGAGATAATTGGGGGTACCTTACTATTGAGCCTGGCCTTCCTCCTTTCAGGACTTCTCCCTCCTTTCTTCTCCTCTGATGGTCTTCTGCCCAAAACGGATCCCATCTCACACACACGGACACACTGGGGCGTCCCACACTACGCTACACTTCAGAGAGCACCTGGTCCTCCACATGGTCACATCCAACCTCACTCATCCACTGAGTCCTCCCCCTGTTCCACAATGATGTTGATCTCCTTCTCCCTCTCCTTCAGTCTCTTCTTTCTCATACAAGTAGCACGTGCACGCTCACATGGTCACTCACTCACACCAGAACACACAGACTGCTGTGCATGTACAGACAGACAGACACATTGGCAAAGTGGGATTCTGCTGCAGAGTGGAGAGAGAGAGAGAGAGAGAGAGAGAGAGGATGGAGGGAGGGAGGGAGTAAAGGGGGAAACAGAGGGAGGAGAGAAAGAGAAAGATTGAGTGAGAGATACCAGAGCAGAGTGGGCGGAGCTTAGAAGACAGGATATATGTTAATAGGCCATTGATATTTTGTTCAATATTGAATAGGAAGAAATGGACTGCGATCTATGAGGTGATGAGAAGAACGTTGACCCAAAAACCTTCTTCTATCTCCTTTAGATCAGAGATGGACAACTTTAATCACACATCATCAATATTAGTGTCACCATTTATAACCAAAGCACTCGGATAGCGCTGACCTCCACCAGGTCCAGCACGAGTACCGGGCGGAACATACACACAGTGCACTTCCCCACCACTACTACATTACCCATAAGCCACCGCGCTTAAAAGAGCAGGCCCAGGCCCATGCACAGCTCCTATTTTTGGTACTTTCTCTTTTTTTGGAAAACCAGAACATCACCAAAATGTTATCACCTGTTCCTTGACCCATTATCAACATTTCCTGAACATTTCATCAAAATCTGTTCATAACTTTTCAAGTGATCTGGCTAAAAGACAGACAGGCAGACAGATGAACAGATGGATAGATAGACAGATGGACGGACGGATGGACAGACAAATACAGGGTAAAATATAACCTCCTGCTCTGCGCTTCATGCTTAGCAGAGGTAATAACTCGTACAGTGCATGTTGGAAGTATGTATTCATATAGTGGGAGCTTAAGTACAGTTGTCAGTTATGGGCAAATTAGTGTGTTTGAAGGTTGGATGTACAAAGAGGTGTACATACTCTGTACTCTGTAGTGTTATAAAGGGGTTCATTTGTGGGTGCAAAGTAAAATAGTGTGAGTGATTTCCCTGGTTTAATTCTATGAGACATGTTAGAGTTTTGAGATACTCTCGTATTCACTACCTGAGATTACATACAGAGACATATAGTCAGAGGTTTTGCTTTGCTGAATCAACCAATCAATTTATTACAGATGAACAGAAATGAATCAACAACAAGATCAAGTCAATAGGAAATAACAGGCACTAATCTAAAACACAGCTGTGGGCCATTGGGTCGGTTCACTCCTCCCTTGGCTGCACATGTGTCTGCTTTTGTTATGATACGTAAAACATTTGTAATTGTCAGGGTAAAGCATGAGCTCAACAGAGATAAAGACATACACACATTATATTGTGTAGGTCAAAGCATAGATTTCAAAAGTTTATATCTAACAGTATTATTTTAATTAGAAGATGTTTCACATTTAGAAATCTAACGATCAGTTATTGTAGTTAGTTACAGATGACATTATGTTCAAGATGTATTGATTGATTTATTCATTATTATTATTGATAATTTAGGGGTCTATTGTGTCTGTTTATTTGGTTTATTAGGTATACAGTATGTATGTGAGTTGTTTAATGTGTATTAAGTTTAATATTTAAAATAAAATTATTGTTATTTGTTTACAATTTAGATTTTGTGCATGTTGGTCAAACTGTCTTTTTTAGTGTTCATCTGAGTGTCCCAGTTATTTATATCTAATTTGACTAATCACTTACGTACATGGTTGTGTTATTGTTAGACTTAGATTAGGTTGAAATCAGATGTTCTGAAACTGTTTGTTCCAAAAAATAGGCTTTGAAAAAGTTGACCTTAATATATTTTTATATTTTATTTTATATATAATATTTTATTATGGTTAAATAGGAGCTACTCAATTATAGTATGTTAAAAAAATAAACCACTTATATAATCCATATTTACAGACATGTGCATGATAAATTGATAAATAAAGTTTGCACCAATGGATAATAAATGTCCCGGAGCATTCCCTCGTTCAACAAGGAAAAACTCCAAAAACCCAGTGGGAAAATGAATTACACACAAACATGTCATGTACAGCCAAGGTGCCATCGTAGGTTATAAACACATGGTGAAAATATCACAACCGCTGTAACTTCCTGGAACTATTTGAGTCTATTTCAAACTTCCGTTGTCGCAACTCTCTCTCTAAACGGCTCTGTGTGCATGTGGCTCAGACGCCCCTCCTCCTCTCATGTCCCGTCCGTAAATCAATGCAGTTATTGACGACAAATTACCTAAAATCCCGGTTATGTCACTCGGAATCAATGGATTTTAATTGCCCGACCCATCAATAACTTCCGGGAACTATTTTCTGTGTTCGTGCGGCTCCCGTCCGGTCTAACCCGGACCCGGTCCCCATGGTGTGCATCCATGTCCCCATGGATGCACACCATGGGGACATGCGCATGCTGTTCAAAAAGTTTCAGGTCGAACAGACACTGCGTCAGGGCGATATGTGCCACACACATCATTTGATTTATTTTTTATATTTTTCACTCATTTTGTGTTTTGTGTTAATTTGTGTGATTTGTTGTTTTGTTGGTTATGAGTAATTTTTTAATGTAATTTCTCTGTAACTATACTGTATCTGTTTCTTGGAGTCATTTTGTTTTAATTTGGGTCGGTTTGTCCATTTTTCTGTGATTGTAGGTTTTTGTTATTTTGTTCTTTTCGATATTGTGTGCATCTTTTTTTTCTTCTTTTTTTTAATTATAGTTTTGGAATAACTTATTGTATTTTGTTGTAATTTTTATATTTTTCATTCATTTTGTGTCATTCTATTTATTTTTGTTGTTTGGTATGAGTCATTTTGTGTGGTCTTCTTATGTTGGTTTCCTCTCTTTGTATCTTATTCCGTTTTTTAGTCGCGTTTAAGTTTGGGAGCCACACAAAACTAGAGGGAGTCTAAAGCAGCCATTGCCTGTTTCAGATCCTGAAATATGAAAGATACAAACACAAATTTAAATGAAACTGTAAATGGTCGACTGCACATGTTTTTTTTTACTTGTTTGTGTTTTCAGCTTTACAGGATTATCCATGAGGGGAGCTTTCTTTGTTCAGGAGGAATTCCCCCTGGTGAACAGAATCCTCTCATCCGACGCCATACAGCAAAACAAACGTTTCATCTCATCATCCTCATATCCCGTTAAGAAAGAGCTACAACTCTGTGAAGAATCATCATAAATTGAAAAACAATGCAAGAATTTTGATTCATAAATACAAAAAATGTGTCGACCAAGAGAGCGAGAGAGAGAAAGGCTCAGTGTAGGAGGAATAGTATCACCATAATAGAGAGTTCTTTGTGAATCAAGCTCTCTGACACAAAGGTTGGGCTTGGAAATCGTATTGAACAGAACTAATCCTTTTATCCAAAGAGTAAGCACAGTTTACACTTGGTCTGTGTGTGTTTCAGCTGTGCCTCAATGATAGCGGTTCATAAGTGGAAAAGGGGTTTTGAATGGTTTGTTGACAGTCAGGTGTAAATCTATTTGTCATTTCAACAAATGGACCACGCACTTCAGTCTCAAAAAATTCAGATTTTTTTTTACCAATTGTTTCGTGATTATTCAATAGGCACACTGTAAATTACAATGACCTCATGTAAAGGATTTTTAATATCCGCGAGTGGTAAAAAAAAAAAATGAAGAAGTGGCATTAAGAAAAATTGTTTTATATCCCAAGACTGAGTAACCTTTATACTATAAATTAAAAGAGAGATCAGTATTTCTTTTTTCTTACATTCTCACATGCCCTTAAGGATAGGGTTGGGCATCGTTTGGATTTTAATGATTCTGATTCCGATTCTCAATTTTGATTCCTGTTCTAAACGATTCTAGATTCCAATTCTTTGAGTTGTGCAGATCAACAGGATATTTTTTCATTTGAAAAAGCCTTTACACAGGCCATTTTTATTAATTCACTTAGTTGATATAGTTGAATTTTGTTGCTCTACTTTAACTAGGATATTCAATTACAAAGGTCCCCAACTGTAACTGTAAAAGTGAAACTTGCTGAAATAAAACTACAAACAAGTTGTCAGCAGTCTAAAAACAAAGAGCTACAGGTAGATGTGAAACTAAATAAAACAAACTCAAACCCTGGAACAGTCATGTGACAAATTAATCAACAGAAACTATAAAAACTAGCTATGTTTTGAACTTGTTTATATTGTAGGGAACATATTATATACATCAATGTAAATGGAGTCTATAAGCCACAAAAACTGCACCACTTTAAAAAAGAAAAAAAATAGACTAATTAAACACACGGACCTCGGTAAACACGGTAAACGGAAGAGGCTTTACTGGACAGCTGGCACTAGGACCCGGAGGCGGAGTGAATGCGTCCCCGTACTGCATGTACAGGCTGTAATATCACCAGTTTATCATTTTACCTGTTGTTAGAGCTGCTGTCTTTACCAGGGAATAAATATGTATTCCTGGTGACTGTTTTCCAGACTTTTACTGGGCTTTTTACTGGTAATTAACTTCTATCTCCCTTCCACTCTGCAGCCCAAACTGATGTCAGACACACACACACACACTCATGCACGCGCAGACTACAGTTGCTATAGTCGCGTTCTGAACGCACCTTATAAAAATCCCGCGAAAACAAACTAGTGTGGGCATTTAGAAATCGGAAAACAGAATCAAAATTCAAACATCTTAGTAACGGTTCCGAAACCGGACGTTAGGAACTGGTTCCTGTTTGGAACCGGTTCTTCGGTGCCCAACCCTAGTTACGGACCAATGAAAATGATAGAGAAAAAAAGCATTTTTTTAGATTTCAAGAGCCAAAGAACCAATTCATACATGTGACTAATCATTAGTGATGTGAACAGTCTATATTAGTATATATGCTAAGTTGTTTACTGAAGGCCCAAACATGTTCCAGACCCAAACACACACTAACTTTTTGTCAATTTGGAGGAGCTGGCAAATCCACCAGATAGAATGTATAGAGGATTGTTTTGTATATTCTGAGAGGTGGAGCTGTATTACTTTACCAAATTTCAGTTTCCGTGTAGTTCCTGAGATATTAGAAGCTGAAATGGAATAAAAAAATAAGGACGCACAAAAATCAACACATAAATTGTCCATATCTTAAAAAGTATTAATCTGATTAAACAAAAGATGTACAGTGTGCCTACTGAATTATTATGGAACCCTTGGTGAAAATGTCTGAATTTTTTATGACCGAAGTGCGTGGGATGTCCTGAAAATGTGTTGAAATGACATGGGACGACCCTATAGCTTTATTATGACTGTGTGGGGTGTTGGAATCAGCAAAACAAAAACTCTCAAAGAATAATCAGTAAACAATGTTTTTACTATCAGTGGAAGCTCAAGTGTGTCACTGTAAGAAAGCACCCCATTTAGCAGACCAGTTCATCACATGGTCACTAACCCACAGGGAACACCCACACACCAGCTCACTCCTCATTCTAAATGTGCACATTGTAAATTTTCCATGAAGCCTGCTTGGTGAAGCGGGGCAGTCGCAGGCTGACAGGGTCCGATCCGCTCAGGCTAAAGGAAAAGAGAATGGGGGTGAAAATACTATCAACTATGACCTCATTTCAGATATTAGCCTCCAGCTGATATACTCAATACTAGCAAAGTAGGCTAATGCTTGACCTGTGCTGTGCAGGAGCAGCAGGCGGGATGATGAATAGTGGGCATCACGGCTGCCAAGGAGTCACTCAGAAGCATTAAGTGATTTGTAGAGAGAAGAGAAGAGGCTTCGTGTCTGTCTAACACGATTAGATTCCATCTTTATTAATGCATATTTCATTTTTCCACATTATTTATGGGAAACTCTAGGAAGCCTCGTCTTTTGTTTTTGTTTTTTGCTCATAAATGAATGAGTGACAATTGAAGCATTTGCAAAAGTGGTGAAAATGACAATCGCTGTTATCTAAAATACTAAACGCAGGTGTGACGCTACTGCTGAGCTCGCTTAAATCAAGCTTAAAATGTAGACACACTTATAAATATATAATTATATGTAATCACACACAGACACTATCTATTTAATGAGGCTGATAACATTTCTCATAATAACCAGAGGTTTGTGTTAGTTGAAAATAAATATTTATTTATTCATGATTAATTGAAGTGGCGGGAGATTATCTGTTTTCTCAGATAACAATTGATAAAAAATTTAAAAAAAAATCAAGATATTTGTTTGAAAAAAAAAGTCTCATAGACCAGAGATTCTCAACCAGGGGTACACATACCTCTCAGGGTACAGGAGCACATTTGAGGGGGTCCTCGTAAACATTTATTGAACATTAATTTAAAAAGCAATAGGTAAATGGTCTAGATTTATATAGCGCTTTATAACCACACTGAAGCAGTCCAAAAGCGCTTTACATACAGTGCCTTGCGAAAGTATTCGGCCCCCTTGAACTTTTCAACCTTTTGCCACATTTCAGGCTTCAAACATAAAGATCTAAAGCTGTAATTTTTTGTGAAGAATCAACAACAAGTGGGACACAATCATGAAGTGAAACGAAACTTATTGGATATTTCAAACATTTTTAACAAATAAAAAACTGAAAAATTGGGCGTGCAAAATTATTCAGCCCCCTCAAGTTAATACTTTGTAGCGCCTCCTTTTGCTGCGATAACTGCTGTAAGTCGCTTGGGGTTTGTCTCTATCAGTTTTGTACATTGAGAGACTGGAATATTTGCCCATTCCTCCTTGCAAAACAGCTCGAGCTCAGTGACGTTGGATGGACAGCGTTTATGAACAGTAGTTTTCAGTTGTTTCCACAGATTCTCGATTGGATTCAGGTCTGGACTTTGACTTGGCCATTCTAACACCTGGATATGTTTATTTGTGAACCACTCCATTGTAGATTTTGCTTTATGTTTTGGATCATTGTCTTGTTGGAAGACAAATCTCCGTCCCAGTCTCAGGTCTTTTGCAGACTCCATCAGGTTTTCTTCCAGAATGGTCCTGTATTTGGCTCCATCCATCTTCCCATCAATTTTAACCATCTTCCCTGTCCCTGCTGAAGAAAAGCAGGCCCAAACCATGATGCTGCCACCACCATGTTTGACAGTGGGGATGGTGTGTTCAGGGTGATGAGCTGTGTTGCGCGACCAGAGCACCTTCTTCCACATGTTTGGCGTGTCTCCCAGGTGGCTTGTGGCAAACTTTAAACGACACTTTTTATGGATATCTTTAAGAAATGGCTTTCTTCTTGCCACTCTTCCATAAAGGCCAGAGTTGTGCAGTATACGACTGATTGTTGTCCTGTGGACAGAGTCTCCCACCTCAGCTGTACATTTCTGCAGTTCATCCAGAGTGATCATGGGCCTCTTGGCAGCATCTCTGATCAGTTTTCTCCTTGTATGAGCTGAAAGTTTAGAGGGACGGCCGGGTCTTTGTAGATTTGCAGTGGTCTGATACTCCTTCCATTTCAATATTATTGCTTGCACAGTGCTCCTTGGGATGTTTAAAGCTTGGGAAATATTTTTGTATCCCAATCAATTCAAATTAAACTTCTCCACAACAGTATCTCGGACCTGCCTGGTGTGTTCCTTGGTCTTCATGATGCTCTCTGCGCTTTAAACTGACCTCTGAGACTATCACAGAGCAGGTCCATTTATACGGAGACTATCTTAATGTTTGAAGCCTGAAATGTGGCAAAAGGTCGAAAAGTTCAAGGGGGCCGAATACTTTCGCAAGGCACTGTATCAGCTCATTCACCCAATCACTCTCACATTCACACACCAGTGGGACAGGACTGCCATGCAAGGCGCTAGTCGACCACTGGGAGCAACTTTGATTTCAGTGTCTTGCCCAAGGACACTTCGACACATAGTCAGGTACTGGGATCAAACCCCCAACCTCTCGATCAGAAGACAACCCTCTACCACCTGAGCCACGGTCGCCCTCGTTCCTAGTTCCTATTTAGGCTATTTTTTGGACAAATTTACCACAAACTAACAATAACACTGCTCGATAAAATGTCTTTTTTGTAATTCATTGAAACAGGAAGTGTGATTATGAATTTAATCACATTTCCAACAATAAGAGACAATGATTAGTTTGCTATAATTTAAAAAGAAGACAATGCACAATACTTTACTTACTAATGAAGTAATGACTTGGAATTTGCATTGTTTTTTTTGTTTTTTTTTGCACATAATAATATGAGTTTGAGGAAAAAGCCTAAAGGGAACCATGGTGTTGGAGACACAGGAAGGAGTTGAGGAGAGCTCGCTGACACACAAATGAAACAGCATATTAAAATGTAGAAGGGGTGCTTATATGAAGAGGGAGCCAGGGACAAAATAGGAGAAATAAGGTTGAGAAGCACTGCTGTATACAGATTAATAGAATTGCTTTTACTTCATTCTTGCTGTGATTTCTTGTGTTTCTTCTGTAAAAAAGGAGGACAGTGATTTCTTGTTCCCACTATTCCCCGTGATAATGGCTCATTCCGACCAGACATATTTGGATCATTCTGTGTAAACTCCAAAATAAACATCTGCCATTGTTTTTCCATAACTTTGAGTGAAAACACCAGGAATGTGTTGGGAGTTGTAGGGGATAAACACAGGAAAATCACAGTAACAATGAAGTAAGAAACAATTCCATGTATCCATCTATAGGACTCCACTTCCCACAATGCAATGCACCACACTATTCCAACAATGTCAACTTTTTCCTGAGCAAATTATCTTTGATTTATTGATTTATGAGGCCCACACTATGTATGATGATTTTTAAAAAAGCTTTAATATGACTAAATATATAGGAAAAAGTATATGAAATTATAGTTATAGTTATAGTAAAAGTAAAAGTAAATGAATTTATATGAATTTAGTATGGGTTATTCCATGTCATTTCAACACAGTTTCAGGACAAAATAATGAACAATAAATGATTATAAGACACAGAGGCAAGCTACAATAGCCTGATGTAAAGGATTTTCAATATCCACGAATGGTGAAACAGCTCCAAAGTTGGGGTTAAGAAAAATTGTTTTACATCCCAAGAAAGAATAACCTTTATACTATACATTATTACAGAGATCAGATTTTTTCTTAATAAATTGCCAATGAAAATAGTAAAAAAAAAAAAAGTGTATTTTTTTCAGATTTCAAGAGCGTGTCACACAAGAACCAATGCATAACAGTATGTGACTAATCATTAGTGATATGAACAGTCTATGTGCATAGCTCAAAACTGATTAAATTACAGGGAGCTGAGAAATATCCAAAGTTGTTTACAGAAGGACCAAACATGTTCCAGACCCAAACCCACACTAACTTTTTTTAATTTGAGGGACTGGCATGTCCACCAGATGGGGTGTATAGCAGATCTTTTTGTATATTCAGTTTCCTATGTGGTTCCTGAGATATTGGAAGCTGAAAATGGAAGAAAAATATGAACGCACAAAAATCGACACATCCTCCCTCACTAAATTGTCTATATCTCAAAAAGTGTTCATCCGATCAAACAAAAAATTTAGTGTGACTATTGAATTATCACAGGACAATTGAATTTTTTGAGACCAAAGTGTGTGGGCCGATAGTTGAAATGACATGGAATGATCCTA
The DNA here is from genome assembly GCF_900634775.1 of Gouania willdenowi. NCBI lineage: Eukaryota > Metazoa > Chordata > Actinopteri > Blenniiformes > Gobiesocidae > Gouania > Gouania willdenowi. Next base: position 42,793,132 of record NC_041049.1, read on the forward strand.
CTATTATTATTATTATTACAGGAGTGAAATGTGTAACATAGAAATAAATGAAGCTAAATGTTTCCTGGCTGATACAGCCTGACCTAATGTTCACCAAGCCAATCTTTTAGGCATCATCACAATAAATGAAATGGATTCCACTATGGCAGCTCAGAGGACAATGATTGGGGTTTAGTTTTGAGTATCACTCACTCATGTTCACTTATGAAGATGTAGACGGAAGCAGTCTGATCGGTCAAAGCATGACTCATCTTTCTCATCATTTATTTTCTTCATTTCGATTCTCCTTCACCAGTTCTTTTTTGATTTTTCTTCAGCAGAAATAAAATCTTTGACTATATTTATACATTTACATAGTCAAAAGGGAGGAAAAAACTCAAAAACAACTTAGTAAATGCCTTTTTACAACTTAAATATGTGTGTCATTTTGTATTATCCAGCAGAAATGAAAGAGAGTGATATTTAATGCCTAAAACACAACATTTAAAGAAAAGCTCTTTTCTCTTAAACTGTGATTATAGGGATTATCGTTATAATAAGATATTCTGTTAAATGGCCAAAATTGTGGCAATAATTTGTTAATGTGTTCCTACAAGCATAAGTCAATTAATAATAATAAGAATATATAAAAGAACATCAAAGTAACTGGCAGGCTACCTAATATATTTCTAATTAGAAAATGTGCAGAACATTAATAGATGATAACATCACAAAAACACACACCATTTTTTTTTTTTTACATGCCATGTACACACACACACGCACACACACACAAGCACTATTTTAACAATATAGATGAGATTTTCTGCTCATGTACCAACTACATATACAAGAAGAAAATCATTCCATGTTCACATTAGTATAAAACTAATTAGTTTACACCAGAAAAAGGCAAGTTTAATCACAGCTCAGCAACAAGAATGTGATCAGAATCAGAATCAGAATCAGAATCAACTTTATTGACCAAGTAATGTATGTTATACACACGAGGAATTTGACTTGGTGAATTGTGCTCTCTCTAATAGTGTAAACATTAAATAATAACAATCAACTAGAAAATAATAATAAAAATAAACATTGATTCTTATCATTTTGTAAATGTTGGTTGTTCTTTTGAGTATTTTAAATTTGTGTGTTTTTGTTGTCATTTGTTGTGGATTTTGAGTCATTTTGTATACAGTAGTCACTTGTTTACCGCGGGGGTGAAAATAACCCGCAATAGGCTAAATCCACAAAGTAGTCAGCTTTATTTTTTACAATTATTATACATGTTTGAAGGCTGTAAAACCCCTCACCACACACCTTATACACTTATTTTCAGATAGGAATTAACATTTCTCTCTTGTTTAAACCTTTGTAGATTTTAAAATAGAAACCTGTTTTCAAACATACAGCACTTCAGAATCACACTGCTAGCCATCAGACATTGATGCAGAACGCATTCTTTTGTTGACGATGATGTCACGTCAACACGGACACCGGTCTGTTCACCCATTCAACCATGGAGTAGAAGCTGTGTGTGACCACATGGAGCTGTATGACACGGCCTTTATAACTGGGACCGGACTAGGAAGGTTTTGGCATAGATGAGAATCAGCGAGGAGGTGGTAGTAGTAGTTAATGGTTCTCTCTGTAGCACCGAGCTAGGATAGCATTAGTCGCTAATCACACCGGCTTTTTTCACGAGTAGTTTATGTTTGTGAGAGGAGAAAATGTAGCGCAGCTCCTCACTTCAGCAGGCAGTGAAACTCACCCAGTTGGAAGTGTCGCTGGTGGCTGAACGCAGCATTAGCCAACCAGGAAGCAGAACACAATGCGCGTTCATACGCTGTAAAAAAATCCTCGAAACACAGAAGCCGCAAAAGGTGAACAGTGATATAGAGAGAGACTACTGTATTTTTCCACTCATTTTGCATTTTTGTTGTTTTTTGCATATTTTTTTGTTGTTTTGTATATTTTTCTCTCATTCTGTGTTGTTTGTTATGAGAAATTTCTATATACTTTTGTTTTTGTTTAGTCATTTTTTTAACCAGTTCTTTTGTGTATTTCTCTATAACTTTGTGTGTTTTCATGTTTCCACTTGTTGCCCTTGTCTGGTAAACACTAGTGCGGATTGGCCACACAGATCTCTCATACTAAACAAAACGTGTTTACAGTGTTGTGCTAGTTACTGAAAAAAGTAACTAGTTACCGTTACTAGTTACTTCATCCACAAAGTAACTCAGTTACTATTTTGATTACTTACACCAAAAAGTAATGCGTTACTGTAAAAAGTAAATTTTGAGTTACTTAGAATTGAAGAATGTATTATTTATTTTGGGTCATTTGTGTCCATACAGCTTCATATTAGTGCTGTAATAATAAAATAATCCACTGTTGATCAACTGCTATAAAACAACTATAAATGATGTGCATATAAAGCACAAAACAGCTGCTCCAAAATTAAAACAGTATTTTTTTACCATTAGCACAGTAATATAAAGTAAGCTGTGCATATTCCAGATGCAACTTCTGCTGTTGAAAATGCTTATAAAAATAAATGTGGAAAAACTAATTCACAGCATTTTTCTCAGCTACACAATGCTAAACATATCAGGCTAATGAGCTGCTGCTAGCAGTGACTCAGCAGCAGCGACAGACTTCTTATTTACAACAACATACCGTGCAATAGTTTGGCTGACCTGTCCCTGGATAACAGTCACGGTCCGTTAAAATCCAGCTGCAGCGTTAGCTTAGCTTCACTGATGCATCTTTTGGAGACAAAAATAAGACGCGTATTTCCACTCTGAGAAGCTCGTCCTGCTCTCGCATTGACTCGCCATGATTGGCGCACGTGACGTAAACAGAAACACGCTGACAATGCTTCTTCTTCTACTGTTAAATATGTAGCGCCACTGTAAACAGGAAGTACACTGCAGCTAGCAAAGTACCATATTGTAACGCTAACGGCGTTATTTCTTTAGACAAATATTGTGTTACAGTACTAGTTACTGTCAAAAGTGACATTGGGGCGGTAACGCGTTACAAGTAACGCGTTACCGCCCAACACTGCATGTTTATTAAGCTGTAGGAACCTCCTACACTTCAGCATTCTAAAATGTCAACAGAAAAGTGCATCATCGTGCACACGCTCAGACATCATCTGACCTGTGCGTGTCACCAAACCCAAACATCATTTCTAAATATCTGTCCGAAATCAGCTCAACCTTTAGTTTCTCACAAACAGCCAAACAGCGATGATGACGATGGTGATGAGGATGAGGTCTAATATGCAACATATTTCAATCCGCTACTTTTCCTGACACTCATTCATTTGCAAGGCCGTGAACGCCAGTGCTTGGTAGAATGTGAGGCCCTGAGAGCAGCAGTGAGGTCTTACCTTTGTGTGGAGCTTGGACAGCTGCTTTTCATCCACGTACGTCTGAGTGTAGACACGCCTCTTGTAGCGAAACTAGATTAACACAAAAAAAGAGAAGCATACATGTTTATTTCCGTGTAGTTGTGTGTTGGGTTTAAATGCTGACAACCACTGTATATATTATTATTACAGCACAAAAAAGCACAAATAGAGTCTTATTGGTGTTACCAAGCTGTGCTGTAATCCATCAGGGACATATATATATATATTCCTTTGTTTGAAACTGTTTTAACACTTTTTAACATTGCATGGCAGTTCTCAATTATACATCTTGCATTTCTTTATTCAAATTTCATATATTTATCACATGAAACAAAGTCTATTTGAGGTTTCTCACTGTGAAATCTGCGAGCACATACTTGGAGGTTTTAGGGGAACAAACAGGCTGGACAATGAAGAGATAGACAAAACTAAATAACACACAATGAAAAATAAAAATGATCCATTTAAAAAATAAAAAAGAACTGAAACGCAATGTGGTAGAAATGGGGGGAGGGGGAAGAATTATTCTAAACTGGCAAATAATGTGTATGACAAAGCGTGACTGTGGTTAAATGCAAAAATAAGCATCAGACATGGTGAAAAAATGTTAAAAGTGACAATAATGGGTCAACATATGTGATGTTATGTGGAAAGGGTTTATAAGTGCTGAAAATGTCTTAAAATTGAAATAAATGGGCAGAAAATATATTAAAATGGGATGTAGAAGTGGCAGAAATGGGAGTATGGTAGAAAAAATGCATTTAAATGAGCAAAAACATGGCCTGACAAAGTGATAAAAATAGGGATGTTTGTGCAGTGCACGCACATCCCGTGCACAGCTCAGCTGTACCTGCAGCGTCTACAGTGTTGGATGTAACATCCAATAGCATCCAACAGCATCCAACAGCACCGCTGCTGCTCCCGCTGTTCATTTAGTGCTGAGTTGCAGTTAAAAAGTTCAAATAAGTTCAAATTTGACACATTCGTGATAAACTTTTTGAGAACCCTGAAACAGCTTTTGTTGTGTTCTTAGAGTAATTTTTATGTATATTTTTTGACTTTTTGTAAATGTTTCTGTTGTTTTGTGTATATTTAGTGTCATTTTGTCTCTTTTTGTTGTCATTTTGTGTATTACATTCTTTTTTTTGTGAAGGTTTTTCGAGTCATTTTGTATATTTTTGCTTAGTTTTGTGTATTTCTCATTCATTTTGTGTGTGTTTTTGGAGTTATTTTGTGAGTTTGTCTCACTTCTTTGCAGCGTACAATAATAATCACTAATCAGATCATTTTGCCAATCACATTTACTTATCATAAACTTGTAACATTTTATTTGGAAACACTATGGAATAAACATAAAAAATAGTAAATCCCATGTTTCTTATTAAGAGACACTGAGTGTGCAGCTTCAACGCAGCAGGGCTACAGTAAGGAATTAAAAGCACAGCTGGTCGTCAACGAGGTTTTAAATCAATGAATACTGACAGTGCACTTTCTATTCCCTTCATTTATCTGCTTTACTCTTAATGTGCAGCAAAGGAGGCAGTGGATACTTATCTCTGCTAACAGTTACAGTCAGGTTGGGAATTTAACCCACAATCTCTGCTACTAAGGGGGCTTGTAAAAGGAGGGTTGCCAGTTCAAATACACTGTGGGACATTGAGCAAGTCCTTTAACCCCAGCTGCTTCCACCATAGGGGTATTTCATCAAACCCAGCTCAGGGTTAAGTCCAGGTTAAACCTAAGTGTCCGGCTCCATTAAGCCAGGTTCTAACTGGAACGGCCGCTTCATCAATGAGAAAACACCTTGGTTACCATAGTAACACAGTCCGTGGGTCAAACCTGCTCTAGACCAGGTTAAAGCAGCAGGTTTGGCTTAAGCTGCAGATGCACTCGCATGAAACCCCGTCATCATGAATAAAGAAGTGATTTAGTGATGCTTTAAAACACTCAACATAGATCTACAATAGGAAAAATTAGTCAAAAAGAATTCTGTTCACTTTTTTTTTTTTAAATACTGCTTTAATACGGTATTTTAAAAGGAAATTAAACAGAATGGTAAATGTTTTAATATAATTTTAAATCCATACAAATGACAATAGAATCATTGTCTTATTACATTTTTAATGTGTACTGTATTTTTAATGAGATATCACAGTCTCCATGTGTTTAAACCATCAGTAATAATGTGCACGCACATTCGTGCACAGCTCAGCTGCACCTGCAGCGTCTACAGTGTTAGATGTAGCATCCAACAGCATCCAACAGCATCCAACAGCACCACTGCTGCTCCCGCTGTTCATTTAGAGCTGAGTTCAACAAACTAATCATCAAACACTCACAAGTCTCATAAATTACATATTATTTCATTGTCAGTTACATCATCTCTTTTATTAAACGCTGAGAGCTGTTAAAAAACTTATCACACGCACATAATCAGTGTGTGATCACATGATCAGTTATTTTCTGTGATATATTGATTGAATTTTTTTTTTTAACATGTCCATTTTTTTTCTTTTTGTCATTTATTTTCACTGCTCAGTAACAGATGACATCACGTCCTGTTGGTCTCAGCATTGGTTTCTATTGGCTTCTCATTCATACCATAAGCCTGGCTCTACTGAGAACACTTTGATGAAATATCCACTGGTTTAAGCAGCAGGCTTGGCTTAAGCTGCAGACGCACTCATCATCATCAAACCACGTCATCATTTTGAAAAGTCATTTAGTGATGCTTTAAAACACTCAATGGAGATCTTCTGTTATACTTTTCTTTTTCTTTTTTTAATACTGCTTTATTATGGTGTTTTAAAAGAAAATTAAATTGAATTTAATAATCATCAAACACTCACAAGTCTCATAAATAACATATGTGAGTTACAGCATTGTCCTTTATTAAATGCTGACAGGTGTTTAAAAAAATGATCAAACTCACATGATCGGTGTGTGATCACATGATCAGTTGTTTTTGGTAAAACATCATCTTTAACCCTTTACTTCCTTTGAAATGTTCAAACCACATAAACTTCTCAAACATGTCCGTCCTTTATTCTCACTGCTCAGTAACACGTGATGTCACATCCTGTTGATCTAAAAAAAAAAAGCTGCAGCGCATGTGCCCTCACGTCTCTAATCATTACATCTGTGATCAATCTAATGGGTCTAATGCTAAACACCGTCAGCTGGCTTGGCTCAGCTGTGGAGCTCCAAGCTGAGAAGAGTTTAATGAAATGGTAAAAGCCAGCATGGTCACAGAAAGCTTAGCTAAACCAGGTTTAACCCATAAGCCTGACTCTACTAAAAACACTTACATGAAATACTTCCCAGGACTCTCTTAAAAAACATTTTAAACTCAATGAGACTTTCCAGATTGAATAAAGTTTTAAATAGATTTAAAAGCCTAAACAAAATAGAGTTAGTGACACTAACCACAGCTCAAACAAATACACCAGAGACCGGCAACTTTTATCACATCAAGGCCACAAAAATGAGATTGTATCTGATTTGAGGGTCACATGATCAAGATTTATGTCAGAATTATTTAGAATTATGCAATAAATTAAATTCATTTGTTTAACTGCAATAACAAAACATGCATTTCTGTCTTAAAAAGATTGTACTTCTTGTAGTGTTGACCTTTAACAGCATGTGCAGACAAAAAAAAAGAATTATTTGGAATAATGACCACTCTGAGCATCAACACATGAGAGAACCAAGGGTCTGTGTTATTTTTTGTTTTGTTTTCAGTTTTGTCTTTTTGTCATGTTTTGTGTGTTTAGAGTCTTTTTTGTGTATTTCCTTTGTTCTTCTGTTATTTTTCTGTATATTTGTAATTATGTGTTTTTGGAGTGTTTTCTGTATTTGTGTTGTAGTTTTGTGTGAGTTTTGAGTAAAGTGATTTTTTTGTTTTTCGTTTGTATATTGTTGTGGTATATTTGTGTAGTTTTTGGTTTAGTTTTATCCTCGTCTGTTTATTTTTGTTGTCATTTTCTGTATTTTATTGTATATTTGTAGTGTGTTTTTGGAATATTTTTATATATTTTGTTGTTGTTTGTTTATATTTGTTGTCGTTTCGTGTGTGTTTGAAGTCATTTTGTGTATTTTTGTCGTCGGTTAGTATATTTTTCTGTTACTTTTGTGTATATCTGTTATAGTTTTGTTTAGTTTTCTATTATTGAGCTATAATTGTTGTTGTTTTGTGTGTTTTCGGAGTTTTGTGTATTAGTTTGTGTCAGTTTGTGTATTAATCTGTTATTATTTAGTATATTTGAAGTCATCTTGTGTGTTTTATGGAGTTCTTTAATGAATTTTCTTTTTTTATGTCATAATGTGTGTGTGGTTGTACATTTTGTAAAAACAGTTTTTTATACTCTGTGGTATCATTCAATATTAACATTTCAATAGGCAATTAAATTTTTTCAGTCTAGTATTGAGAGCTGCAGCCACATCTACCTTAGGTTTAAAGTTATGCATTTTTCAAGCTTTCCTGACAGACCAAATTCGCCCTGTAATAAAATGTTACATAATATGCTCACAGTTCCCTGTTAAAAATGAAATGATTGCCATTATTTAGTAAATATTTAAGAGAACAATTTCCTAAGTAATTCATCACAGATGGACTCAGAAGTCACAATAATTAAAAAAATGAATTATTCGTGACAGAAATAGATTTTTCCCTCTGGTTAATAATGATTGTTTATTTCATTTTTGGTGGGGGGGCGATAGGAGTGCAGATATTATGTATGGAGCAGTGGAACAGCATAAAGCATCTCATTTTCCACCTGGGGGGCTCTGCTGCTACACGACGTGTACACATACCTCCAAGTATGGCACCGGAGCAATGGATGGGAAGGGATATTCCCTCAGCTGTCGCTCCTCATCCAGGAACTTTCCAGCCTTGCCGTTGTAAGCCGGCTGGAAAAGGCCATAGTTGAGTACATCCTTTAGGCTCTGGTTCAGAGTACACAGGATGCGCTGCTTCGAGCGCCAGATGGGGGCGTCTACGTTGAATTTCATACATTTCTGCAGGAATGAGAGCAAATATGGAAGGATGAGAATGAGAAACATCATGTTGAAATACATATACTGTATGCATTGTAGAACATAGGAGTGGTTGAAACTGTCGTTAAATAATAATACTGAATCTAATAATAAATATTTTGTGCTGCCCTTAAAGTATCTGCAAAAATACACAAAATGACAACAAAAATACACAAATTATGTCAAAAGCACACAATAGGGCAACTAAAATGAGGAAAAAAATACAAAATTACAACAAAAATACACAAATTATGTCAAAACACACAATACGACAACAAAAAAGAGGGAAAAATTAACAAAATTACAAGAAAAATACAAAACTATATCAAAAACACACAATATGACACAAAAATGAGAGAAGAATATACAAAACAACAACAAAAATACACAAAATATATAAAAAACACACAATACAACTAAAATCTGAGAAAGAAATATACAAAATGACAGCAAAAATATACAAATTATGTCAAAACACACAATACGACAAAAAAAGAGAGCAAAATATACAACATTACAACAAAAATACACAACTATGTCAAAAACACACAATATGATACAAACATTTGAAAAAATAAACAAAATGACAACACAAATACATAAATTATTTCAAAAACTCAATATTATAACAACAATAACACAACAATATTATACAAAAAGGATTCCAAAAACACAATAAGACAATGAAAATGCACATTACTCGCAAAACACATAAGACGACTACAAAGATAAAAAAAAAAATACAAATACAAATATATACAGAACAAGATTCATGTATTGATCTATAAGGCCTACACTGTCTTATAGTGTAGGCCTTAGTCACTATAAACTATAAACTGATATGCACATCAATCTGCAATTATATAAATTTGAGTAATAAATAGTCCTATAAAAGGTTATCACATGTTGATGATTTATTACATATACAGTATAGCCATCAATCCATCCATACTATCTTCTATACGATAATGCAAGAAAGGTCTGCATGCGTGAGCGTGTGTTTGTGGAGCGAATATCTCCCCGACGCAGTATCTGTTCGCCCTGAAACTTTGTCCACGGCTTCCAAATACCACAAGTTGGTGCATCTCTTATTTTGGAGTAATTTGGTCGTTTCAAAATGTTGAATTTTATTTTATTTCGCCCGGACGGCATATTCATGTTCACCCAGAAGTGAAACCTATTCAGCTTTTGACCTCAGTGTGACAGGGCGCTAGCGCACCATCTTTATCAATTTCACTGCACAGCTCCTCCGGTACGTGCCAGAGCCAATCACAGTGACGAGCTAGAGTCACGTGTGTGGCCAGAGCCAATCAGTGCTGCGTACACACAGCCAAGCAGGCACACGAGAGGATGATACTTTAAAACTCTTTCACAAGTTTTGAGCGCGTGCGTGTGTGAGTCCACGAAGGAGTAGCGACACACACACACACACACACACACACACACACACACACACACACACACACACACACACACACACACACACACGGTAGTTAGGATAAAAATGTACTAAATTAGTCAATTAAAACAAAAAAAACTAAACAATATTTATAGAAAAAGTACACAAAACAACAACAGAAATGCATAAAAAATATACAAAAAGGCTCCAAAAACACACAAAATGACTCCAAAAAACATAAATTATAGAAAAATAGACCAAACAACAACAAAAATATGAAAATGACTCAAAATACACAAAAATAAATAATGATACAAAAAATACACAAAATGACAACAGAAAAACACAAAACTACACTAAAAAAAGATACAAAAATACACAAAATGACTCCAGAATCACACTGCAATGGCAACAAAAAACAATAATTCTACAAAAAATGCACAAAAACACAACATAAAGATACAAAAATACACATGACTCCAAAAAACATGCATTTAAAATAAATACACCAAACAAAAAAAATATAAAAATGAGTAAAAAAAACCAACTCATTTATCATGTGCATGTCCCACTACAGAGTATGTACACCTCTTTGTACATCCAATTTTCAATGGCAACAAAAAATGCACAAAACACAGATACAAAAGATACAAAAATACACAAAATGACTCCAAAAAACATAAATTACAGAAAAATACACCAAACAAAAAAAAACATAAAAATGAGAAAAGCAACAAACACATTTATCATGCGCATGTCCCATAGAATTAAACCAGGGAAATCGCACATGCTATTTTATTTTGTACCTGCAAATAAACCCCTTTATAACACTACAGAGCACAGAGTATGTACACCTCTTTGTACATCCAACCTTCAAACACATACTCATTTGGCCATAATTGACAACTCTACTTAAGCTCCTCCCACTATTTGAATACATACCTCCGACGGGCACTGTACTAGTGTTTATGAAAATATAACCAGTAAAACTCATTAGCGAATCACATGCAGAAGCTACTAACACAATTCAAAGGATTTCAGATACATTTACAGAATTTTTGGCTCATGATAGAAAATGGAAGAGTTTTACTCTGTAAAAAAAATTAAATGGACAAGAAAGGAATTAATGCATGTCATTGTGACTTTAGATAATAATGTCAACATTGTGGACGCCAACCACGTTATTCAAGGTGTGGCCGGTCCCATAAATATTCATAAATCAAAGTGATTTTGGGTGAGTTTGGGGGCAAAAACTGCTTTTATCTTATAATCTTAACAACATTCCCAGTGCAAGATGATAAAAATGATGATCCCCATCAATAAATATGATTCTCAAAAAGCGAGGCACTGATAAGATGAGGGAAAAGGAAGGTAGCATCATCATCTAGCAACTAATGCTAATGCTAGCAAGGTCTGAAAGCGTCTTGAATCACGTCTGATGTGCAGTAAGTCTGATATTTTCAGAAGGATTGCAGACGGTTTGAGAAAAAAGCAAAAGTATTCTTTGTGTTACCACTGGCATTGATTTATTTTTCAAAAACCTTTTGTTAATACAAGCATAGGTCAGACAATAAGGTATCATTTAAATGAGAAACTTGTTCTGCACAATACATTAAATGATAACAGGCACATTTGCAAAACCTCCAATAATTGTGTATTAGGCAGAAAATATTACCGTAAAGCAAATGGCATCGGCTACACATTAGTGTCTATTGCTGTGGATCAATGTCACTGAGAGTCACTAAAAACTCAACTTGTCTCACACTTGATTGGGCGTGAGAAAAACAAAGATAATTGCTTAACTTTGTCTGGACCGAAAACATAACTGGATGATAGAAAAAGTAATTGAACACCAAAAGCACTGGACAGCCTGTGAGCCTGTGGCTGTCTGCTGTTTTATCAAACCTTGAGCTTTGATATTACAATCACAACCTTTTGGAAATCCAGGATGAAAGGAAATAAAGAAGGCCTGTCAAACTCTATTTAGTCCATGGAACACACGTTTCTATTCATCCTCAGATTACAAAACCTTTACAATAGAAGTTATCAAATACTCGCTGCTCATTAGCTTTCTTTGTAAAAAATAATCTGATTTCGAAACAAAGCAAAGTAAAGAAAAAAATTCTGCAACTGAAGATTGTCTAATTTTACTTTGTAGAAATGTTTTTGGTTTGCTGAATTAAATGCTGCAAGTGTAGCAAATAGATTAATATGTTGTAATCTACTTCAGAATCTCCTTCTAAGGAACTTCTACTGTATAATATACAGTAGCTATATGACATGGACTAAACCCTCATTTACATGTTTTGGGACCATACCACACATCTCTATGGTGGTTTATCCTTTAAAGGGGACATATCATGCTAAATCCACTTTTTTAGCCCTTAAATGCATTTTGATGTATATTTATAGTGTTTAGAAGCACAGAAAAGTTCAAATTAATCTCTTCAGGTGCTCCGTTGATATCTTTATATTCTGTTTTGGTCATATTTTTCAATCTGTTTCGATTTTTCGATTCTCGTTTTTTGAACAACAACATCAGCGGAACTGCAAAATTAGGACATCGACTCCAGGCCTAACACTTCGAGCAATCCGCCATTTTTATTTCTCGCTTTTATTTTGTAGTCCAAGCTCCAGGATGCAGAAGTTACGAGAGGATAAGTCAAAATGTTCGGTTGTTGGATGTAGTAACCCACACGCTTCATTACAACGTCTCCCAGCATCAGAACCTTTTCAAAGTGCCTGGTTGAATTTTATTTTTTACGGAAATGTACCCACATCTGTGGGTAAGGTCATTTTTGTGTGCGCGCAGCACTTCATGGATGACTGCTTCAGCAACCTCCACCAGTATAAAGAAGGATTTACAGAAAGACTTTGTCTGATTGAGGGTTCAATTCCTTCTATCTTTGGAGAAGACGGACAGAGCACTTCGGTAAGCTGTAAATAACGCTAAAAAGTGTGATGATAAGACGTCCCTGTCATTGTTTTGTTAGCATTAGCAGTTGCACCGTCTTCATATGTTAGCGCTGTGTGCTCATTTTAGATCCTTGATGATATGGCCTACGTGATTTAATTTAAGTCTAAAGTTTTCATTAGTCATTTCATTTTGCCATTTTTGTCTCCGAAAACACTGTATTAAAATGCATTTCGTGACGTTAGCTTGGCGCTAGCGTTAGCTCGGTGCTTGTGTTAGCTCACTTGTTAGGGTTCTGCAGGTTCATCATCTTCATTTTCATCTCGCTCCGCTGGGTCAGACTCTGGCTCAAACATGTAAAGCTGGATGGACAAGTATTCCTTTGTTGACATTGTGTAAATAACGTGCGAATAAACTTTTTCTGCGCCGCTACATAGCCATATCTCTTCAATCAAACTACAAAAATGGCCGAGCAGGGTGGAGTTGAACCTGGAGAGGGGGCGGGGTATGAAGTGTCTCATTTGCATTTAAAGAGACCGCACCAAAACGAGTTGCTCTTAGAAGCGCATCAGAAAAGGGGTCTGGGGAGCTATAATAATGAGGAATTCAGACCCAAGCATTGCAGTTCCGCTTTATATAGACCACAACTGTATGATTTATATCTAAAAAGGAAGGATTTAAAACCATGATGTGTCCCCTTTAAAATCGATGGTAAAGTTTTTAGCAAGTGAAGTAAACGGAAATACTCATTGCTAAATTTAGCATAACCCTTCCGGCCTCTGTAAGTCATCTAATGCGGTGGTTCTCAAACTTTAGCTCATGTAACCCCTTACTCTTACTTTTGAATCCATGTATCCAACTAGAACGTTTTGCTCAGAATTCTGTGTAAAGACAACTATAGATCATAATGATGAAATTGATAACCCAAATTTTAAAGAATGTCATTTTGTAAATAAGTGGAATGAAACTGTATTTTGTGCCTCCTGAATAGATTATTTATACAGTTTTTATCATTTACGGTCACCCTGCCTGCTGTGGGACCAAGACTGACCTTTGTATTTTCAGTCCATGTTCTAATCAAGATTATTTCTAACATATTTTTTGTGTTATTGGTGTCATTTTGTGTATTTTCGTTGTTGTTGTTTGTCTGTTCTTTTTCATTTTTCAGTATATTTATCTGTTATTTTGTGTTTTTGTTGTCGTTTTTGTGTGTTGCTGGTAATAGTTCAATTCAATTCAACTTTATTTATATGGGGCATATTACAACAAAGTCACCTCAAAGCGCTCAACAAAATATAAAGTCCATAGTAAAAAGAAAGAACTCAACAAGATCCACATGAACAAGCATTTAGCGACAGTGGGACGAAAAAAGTCCCTCTTTTTTATAGGAAGAAATCTCCATCAGAAGAAGGTTCTGAGGTGGCAGCCATCGGCCTTGACTGGTTGAGTTAGTGAACAGAAGGGCAAACAGGACAGGATAGAAGGATAGTCCATCAGAGTGTCCCAGACTAGTAAGAATTTTTCTCTCTTAGTGTGTGTGTTATTGGTGTCATTTTGTGTACTTTGTTGTTGTTTGTCTGTTCTTTTTATTATTCAGTATATTTTTCTCTTATTTTGTGTGTTTTTGTTAGGGGTGTCCTGATCTGATATTGATATCAGTCCAATATCAGCCAGAATACCAATATTGAATTTTATCAAACTGCATCTAAAATCTCTGATATAAGCGTTCCGTTTTTGTCCCCGCCCTCAGTGGTTCCCACCATAACTGAAGCAAACTTGAATTGCTGACTATTGTTCTCTGTGTGAGTAACATCACTTGATTAAGCCTTTTCTAACATTCCACACTACAAAATAAGTCATAAAAGTATGTATGATACGTGCTGATGTCGTATCGTATCGATATCAACATCGGCCAATACGCAAGGCTACAATGTCGGTATCATATCGGAAGTGAAAAAGTTGTATCGGGACATCCCAAGTTTTTGTTGTCGTTTTTGTGTGTTGCTGGTAAGAATTTTTCTCCCATTGTGTGTGTTTTTGGTGTACTTTTTTATTGTCTGTTTTTTTTTTTTTTTATTCAGTATATTTTTCTCTTATTTTGTGTGTTGCTGGTAATATTTATTATGATTTTCATTTTTAACTAAAAAATAAACATTATAAAACCTCGTGTTTTCTATGCTTTCATTTGTTTCTCTCTCTCTCTCTGGCCCTACGTGCGTTCGACCAAAGTCCCGCAAGCTCCTGCATTAATCAGTTCTGACGTGATCGTACAGTACGATCAACTCTCACGTCTGGTCTGACCTTGTGTGCGCAAACCTGAACGTGTGGATCTGTGCTGCAGCACAGCAAAAATCTGACTGAGACTGAAAATAATGTATCAAACGAGCCTCAGCTGTCATTTAAATATAAGCAGACACACATTCAGGACAGATCAAAGTTATTAAAAAATGAAATGAAAAAATGAATTTTAAAAAAGGCCACGTTATTACTGACACCTGCACTTTTTTTGGTTTTCCTTCACTAAACCCACTGATAAACTCTACTACTGGACTGGAGCGCATAGGTTCGTTCACCCATTTCGCACCACACACAGAGGACAGGAGCACTGCTTCTGCTGTGTTGGACCAGCATGGAAACACTGTTGTATACCACAGAGGAGGTTTGTGTTATTTTAACCCGTAGGAAGCATGTATTGCTATAGATAAGTGGGAGGTTAAACAGCTTTATCATGGATGACCAAATGAGGTTGTGTTTGAAGGTGAAACTTCAGGGACATTTAGGTTTGTTGTTAAAGGTGTAGAGTGATAACTATTGTGTTTTCATGTATTTTGGCTTTTAGCAAGGACACTGTAGGGAGTTGAACCCCATCTATTCAGATTCCAGTTTGTTGTCCTCACGGATCCAAATCTCCTCAGACCGGAACAGACTCGGTCCGGACTCGTTTAGTGTCATTAATCCACAACAGTCAGTTTAGATGCACACGGAATTTGTAAAGCATTTATGAAATACTTTATTAACGGTATCATTGCAGTCCAAACAAATCCAACGTCTCACACCCTTGAACCAAGCAGCAGCCATGTTGAAACTCTCAGGTCAGTCTGATCCTGATCTGTTATTGATAATTTAATTCAAACCTCAGCCTGAGTCAGTTTCAATACGGAAGCGCTGTTCACTTCCTTCGTTATATTCTTCTACAGAGCATTTAAATGAGCTCCTTAAATTCCAGTTTTCACACTACAGAAAAGCATGTTTGTTTTTCTTTACCTCAGCTGTGAAGATGTTTATTTTCTTGCAAATAGTTGTTTTAACTCAGTGGGCGGGGCCTCTGAATCTGTAATAATTGAGGGCGTAACATGTTAATGACAATCAAATTCAGCTGCTGCATTTATCAACACCCGATCATTGGTGCGCTGGGATTGGTCAGATACGAATGTTTCATTAGTTCCATGTTGGTCCCGTCGTACGACATTTACTCGCGTAAATCATGTAAATCTTACGTGAAAACTCCTGTTTTCACGTAAGATTTGTAAATGAGGGGGGCCTCTCTCTTTCAAGTACCCCCTGTAGTGCCATTGCATACCTCTAGGGCAGGGGTCTGCAACCTGCGGCTCTGGAGCCTTATGTGGCTCTTTGACTCTTTGCAATGGCTCCCTATAGCTTTAGAAAAAATATTAAAATGAAGAATGGTTATTTTCTTACAAAGGGTATTAATGATTAATGACATTGACACCCAATAAAATCAGGATACAACAATATGTTAACCTAAAAATAAATCACATTGTGCAATGACTCAGCATTCTTCCTATTTCACCTCCTGCAACATCTACAGATCATCAACTGCACCTTTGATTAACCATAAGTTTTAAATTCCTGGTAAGATTACTAAATCAACAAAAAAAATATTTTAATTGTGTGGGGAACAGATTAATTTAACTACCAATGTGGCTCGATATGTGGCAAAAAATTAGCAATTAGCATATGTTGACTGACATGACCATGTCTTATGAAAATCAAGTTATTTTTTTTGTAGCACTTCAAATACATTAATAAAAAAAAAACTTCTTTACATAACATTATTCAATATAACCTTAACCGTATAGAATTTTACACACTAGATTGTCTTAATTGGGGCGATCATGGCTCAATGGTAAAGTGGGTCGTCCAATAACCAAAGGGTTGGGGGTTCAAATCAAGCTCTATCCAAGTCATTGTCGTTCGTGTCCTTGGGCAAGGCACTTCACCGACATTGCCTCTTATGAATGTGGTGTGTGTGAGTGTTGGTGGTGGTCGGAGGGACCGATGGTGCACTATGGCAGCCTCACTTCTTTCAGTCTGCTTCAGGGCAGCTGTGGCTACAATAGTAGCTTACCACCACCGTGTGTGGAGTAAAAGAATGATGCACATCTATGTAAAGTGCTTTTAGTGTCTATGAAAAAGTGCTATATAAAACCCAATGCATTATTATTATTATCATCATTGAGATGGTATTTTCTTTCGCTCCCGAAGGACTTAAATCCAGATGAGATGAGGCAAAATGACTCCTTTGACAGTAAAGGTTGCAGACCGCTGCCCTAGGGGTACATGTACATCGATTTGAGAAACACTGATCTAAAGTATAACATGTTCAATCATAACAGAGGTTGACTCTATTGACCCTTTATTGGTCATGAATGTTATACACATGAGGAATTTGAAGGTGAACTGTGCTCTCTCTAACAATGTAAACATTGAATAATAACAATCAACGAGAAAATATAAATAGTAAGTAAAGACAAATATGTACAAAACTAAATAGGACAATAATAATAATAATAATAATAATAATAATAATAATAATAATAGAATAACAGTGCAGTAGTGCAGTGATGAGTAGTGCAAAAAGGATGAATTAAACATTCTATTTCAGTATTTACAATGAAGAGTGAGCTTATGTGGACATATAAATGAAATAGTATACATATATGTACATTCACAGTGACATTCAGTCCACCAGTAGTATCCTATTTGTTTTAAAAGTGTAACAACTGATGAGCTTCTTGGGTTCAAACACATTCTGAATGATATTATGCCACAAAGCAAAACTGAAATGTAGTAACTGCGGCTTTAAACAGTGGTGTGATGTGAATTGACACAGCTGTCCTGCACAGGTCAATCTTTTCTGAAATGTTCAGTAGAGTTGATGTGCTGTGTTGTTCAGTGATGTGCATCCCTCCGATAGTAAAGCACTCAGCCACCATGACCATCAAAATAAACTCCCACAGAGAGACAGTGGAGGTGATTTGGATGAACTCAGATGTCAGGAATGAAGAATATATTACTCAACTTTGACTATGTTCAAGTAGTTTGGTATCATCAAATGGATTTCTAACCCCCAATTTCCACTGGATGAATAACTGCTGCATATCTGCTGTGTAACAGCAACAGAACTGATATGTTTCCATTTAAGTCAATGTGTCAATTTCCATTGCATGCATATACAGTCATCACAGCCAGGGGCGTACTGGGACAAAAATTCAGTCCTCGCATTTTCTATCCAGACCAGCTCACTACATTATCAGAGGACACCATGTAGAAGCCGTTATTAAGTCAGTGATGCTCAACATGTGGCTCTTTATGTCTTAATCATATTTATTATACCCCCCAGAAAACCTTAAAAGGGAGAAACGTTTTAACCCCTTTCACCTGTGTCCTTTGTGCCATTTTTGCCCCTTTTCAAAAAGTTAACACATTTTTTTTAAACTTTAGCTACCTTTTGCCAGTAAATATAACTTTTTTTTTTTCCTATTTTCTTGCCCATTTTTAAAAGTTATTTTTGACATTCTTATCCAATTTTTGTCTTTCCTATTATTTGGATGACACTTTTCATCCAAATAAGCTCACTTTTGCCCAATAAATAGCACTTGTTTCCTTTTTTCCCTGCATTTTGCTTCTTTTTGTTGAATATTTTTTACCTTTTTCACTATTGTTTGCAACATTTTGCTCATCTAAGCTACAACTTGCCATTACATACCACCTGGTTCCTCTTTACTTGCACATCTTTTGGCCACTCTTGACTGTTTTTGGCCTATTTCAGTCACTTTTCACTTGCCATGTTTTTACCAATTTTGGATAATTTTTGGCCTTCTGTTACCATGTCTGCCTCCACTCACTCATCAAAAAACAACGTAGTGGACCAGACCGGCCCACTTTGGGTTGGCGGCCCACAGGAATGATGCCTGGTATGCCAGATAGCCAGTCCACCCCTGGTCACAGCTGCGTAACGACTCCGTCAGTCCAGAGTCCTCCGCAACAGTTATGCAAAGGTTCTATAGACCAGAACAATGAAGTGTTATTTCAGGAAAGACAAGCTCATGTGGGGCAGAAAGTATTGTACAGACAGAATAAAAGATCCGCTTTATTTTTAAAATATTTTGCGTTCAATGTGATCTTATTTCCATCCATTTTCCAAATCTTTGGGTTAGGGTTGTTGCACTCAAGACCTGTCTCGAGACCATATTTTGGCAGTCTTGGTCTTGTCTCGGACTGGCCAGACTCAGGATTTTCCGTCAAGGCCGTCACTGATCTCTCACCTGCTATTCTTTAACTTCAATAATGTGATCATATGGAGAAGCACTCGCAACTATTCCTGATTAATTAATGTTGTAATTTGATTTCAAACATTAAGTGTTAGATCACTGATTGTTGGGCCTCATTGGAAATCTTTTTCAGTGCCTTATGTGTCAGAAACCTCATCAGTCTGTCTATTTATTGTCAGAAATCCCTCTGAACACTTACTTTAAACATCATTCAACCGAGAGAAAAAATTAATAAATCTGATTTTCAGATATTTTAAATAATTCTGGACGTATCAATGGCTATTAAATAGATACAAGGATTGATCTTTTTGTCAGAGTTTAGTTGAGAAACTCATGTTGGGCTTTAAAAAAAGAAAAAGACTCTTTGTTTTTGTTTGTCAAATGTATTTAAAAAGAAAAGTAAAATAAAGACAGCATTATCTTGAGCTATTATTTTTAAAATAGTTTTTTATGGTCTAGGTCTTGACTCGGTCTTGATTCCCAAAAAGTCTTGGTCTTGACTCGATCCATTCTGGTCTCAAGAAAGTCTTGGTCTTGAATAGCGTGCTCTTGAGTAGACTACTTTCCATACATGCAATAGTTGAACTACTGATAGAGAATGTCCTTTAAAGTATTGTCTAACCTTAGTAAATCTCCACTTGAGTATGAGTGACTACAGCAGAGGGGATGCAGAGAGCCATCTGGAGCTTAAGTTACTTCATGATAAGAATATATTAAAGCAGAGGAGCAAAATACATCTGCAGGTGTCTGTTTCACTGGAGCGATGTGAGGAGCAGAAACACATGAATAGTCAACAGAAAGCCAAGTCTTCTTCCACTGATGATGAATTCTTACTAACTGCAGCTCTTGCTCGGCTTCTTGTTAGTTTACTCGTGTAGCCGGAGTGGCACAAAGTGTTTATCAATGTTCCTTTGTGTCAAACTCATTTACGCTCTGTTTCAGCGATGCGATGCCCTGGGGTCCTCGTCTCCTTCTCTCTGTCCTCTTCACAATCCTTTATCAAAGACCATGCCTTGATCTTTTGCCTGAGTAAATTAGAGACATTAGGTGGAGGGTGACTGAGCTCCAGATTAAGGCTTTGACAGAAGTGATGCACACACTGAGGAGGTACACAAACTGTCCTGATTTTACCTTCCTGAACAAGAATGGCAAACACCAGATTATGTTATGTTTGATAAGATGATCCGAGCAGATGATCCTGTGGTCTGAGATAAGTTAAGAGTACATTTGTTCTGATTATCAGCTCTGAATTGGATTAAGGCCGACAGTGGCAAAAACAATAAAATGTGTTCAATGTTTATGACCTAAACTTCAAGCTTATGTAAGATAGGCGACGGAACTCTTAATGCTGCATCAAGGCAACTCGGAACTCGACCTTCCCGAGTTGAGAAATTTTATTTTTAAGTACTTTGAAATAGCTCAAACAGAGCTAAAATATTAAATTATACTGAGTAGGAGCTCCGACTTCAGGTGGTGTTCCAAGTAACTTTTTCAAGTAGGAGGTTGGAAAAATCCATGGTTCCAAGTTGCTTGTTATCTTCATGTGTCTTTGTAACGAAACATCTCTTCAGATTTAGAAATCCTTATGTGTGTACTACGGTTACGTGAATAGAGTGAGAATAAATAAATGTTTAATCCTATAATGTAAATATTTGGTTTCCATTTGATCAAAGGTCCAGATATTTCTAAATGTATGGTCAAAGCTTTTGTATCTTAAGAACAAAGGCTAGTGTAGCTCCACCTTTCACTCATCGGCTGTTTCCAGATTGCAGCAGTTCTAGTTGAGCAACCATTGTTATTCATTAGTAACAGAAACTTTGTGATTTGCGGTGAACCGGATTATGTTCAGAACTAAAGTGAAACTAAAACAGTAGAAAGTTGGTAGATATCGTAGCTACAAAGCTTAAATGTCAAAGAAAATGTTATACAGTTTTACACTTAACATGTTGGTATTTATTTCATTATTACACTTTATTTAGAGATTGCTCTTTATTTTTAGATACGTTCAGATTTAGTATGAAAGGTGTTTTAAAGTAAATGTATAAGTTTGCTTGTGGTTTTATTTAAAAACACATTCTGTACACAATTTTAGAAAACTTACATTGTATTTATAAACTAACTACAACTACAACTCAATGACTAACCAATTCCACCTGATTTCTTATAACCCTTCGCTGAACTTTTACTGTTTTTATGCAAATTTTAATGTTTAATATTTGATATATTGTTATATTTTATGCTTTGTTTTTATCTCTGACTCTTTTCTTTTTCATTATTTTATGAAATTATTTCTGTGTGCATTAGTCTTCTTTGGTAAAAATTGATTCTTTAATTTATTGAACTGGTCTTGAGGAAATTAAACGCACAAAACTATGGACAAAAGACATTTCAAACCTTTTCAAAAACTTTTGACAGAATAAACTCACATTTGTTGAATATCTTTACGTTTATGGACATCATTCTGTATTCGATCCCCAAACACTATTCAAAAGTGCCTGACACAAATTAGAAGGCTGTGTTTTCAAGTGTGTGCTCCTGGTTATTCATGTGAGGATGAAATATGAAGTAGGACGTGATTATCTTATCTCTAAAGGCACAGCTGGCACCCAGTCTCCAAAGAAGGAGTCAAAGCATTGTTGTTGGCTTTTAGCACAAAGTGATGCATCGGCCAGAACCAGTGAGAAGATTGTCTACAGTGGAGAGGTGGAAGAAAATGAGAAGTCGTGAGATCATAGAGAGTAATGACTCTGCATCCAACTCCCAGACCTCTGGCTGTCGCCGTCCTGATGACATATGCACTAATTAACGCCGCTGATGTGAAGGGGAGCTAAAAGCCCTCAACAATCCTCTAAACTGCTACAGTTTTTTATTAGCAATCTGAAATAGGGGAAATGTGTTGGCTACCATGGAAACATCATCACACAGTGAGGGTATAATGAAAAAAGCAGAAAAAAAGCTCAATTCTCCTCAGACCAACAGAAAAGTTTGGAATGATCTACTGTAAAAAAAAAAAATCTAATGTTTGGAGCTCAAACCGAAGCTTCCTCTGTTTCTCTGCTCGTTGTGTTTGTTGCTGTTTGGATGAAATCCAGAACGACAGACGCAGGCCTAATCTTCAGACTCAGCACTGAGCGATGAAGTAATACACTTTAATCTTACACATCTGAATATTTTACAGTAGAGCTGAGTCACACATCAACAGCAACATATCCATAGCTAACACAGGAAACCTTTGCATCTGCTCTGTTATTAACCGACTGCCAGACTCTTCGTTTTCGTCACGTTTCTACTGGTCAGTTGATCATGACCAGATAGTTAGTTTGAATTTCTGTTGTCAGTACTTCTTAAATTTACATTCTTGTCAAAAATAAGTCACAGAATAAAGGGTTGTCAATCAAAAGTTCATCTTCTAAGCCTTGGTTGTTTTCCTTTTTTAAGCTAGGCAAAAAAACAAAAACAAAAAAGGTTGTACGAAAAAAAGAAACAAATTCTGTGCATATCAAGTTTTTATCGAGCTCACGAAAGATGATACAAAAGTAAAACATACAGTAAATGCCCGAAATGAAATGGGATGAAGTAAAACTTATTTGAAATCCACCCCAGTGTAAAAAAAGAACATTTGAGAGAAGAAAAACACTCAAATTTAAACTCTCAAAATTGGAGCGACATACTTTGTTCAAAAATACATAAAATAATCAAGAACTTGTGAATTATTTGATTATTTATTGAACTTTTTCTCACAGGCTTTAGACATTTTTTATTACACAAAAGTAATATGGCACATTGTTAGTTTAAATGACTAAACACAAAGTTAGATTTATCCTTACAACTGAGTTTTTACAACCATGATAAACATAATTTTGCAAATGTTAATACAGTGTAACAAAACTGTCAAATTAATTAAAAAAATAAAATAAAAACTAAAACTAAAACGCATTTCTCCAGACTAAATTTTAACTAAAACAAAACAAAAGTATATGAGTAAAATGTGACTTCAACTAAAACCAGTCTTTATTGAGTAACTGATAATAAAATGAATTAAAGATTCGAGTTAAACTTAACATTGATCAACAGGTTAGTTCTTACAGCTATAGTTTTATGTTGTTGATGCTAATTTTTTTTTTTTTGTTCGCAGTAATATGTGTTTTTTGAGGTAATGATATTTCTTGTGTTGTTGAATATTTCACAATTGCCTTAGCGTACAATGTCTGCTGTAACAGCTTTGGATTAAATCCAAGAAGGAAACTGGACTTTCAGAGGTTTCCTCCTTTTACCAAGTTGACTGTCTATCACATGTGTCAAACTCAAGGTCCAGGGTCCAAATCTGGCCCTTTAGAGTGTCAAACTCAGCCCGCAGGATAAAGTAAAAATTACAGACAACGTGAATCATTGTGTAAAAATACCAAGTAATTCAGCTATAGATATCTCAGTTCTTCCAAATTCAATGAAAGTCCACAATATTCTCAGGGATCACAGTTTTCACACGCTTTTATCACATTTTTAACTGAAAATCGTTGAAGGAATTCTTTATCTTTTTAAAAATCCTGCAATTCTAATAACATTCTTCCACAATTTTTTCCCAAATTCAATAAAAATTGGTCACAAACTGAAGGAAACTTAAAGATTGGATAATGTCTGGAACTTCCATTACTATACACATATTCACTGAGCAGAATATTGTTGCTTGTTTTCCTGCCTAAAATCTGTGTCTCCCTTTAGATCAAAGTGGTCCGTATTTGTCCCTGGAACTAAAATATGTTTGAAACCCCTCATCTTTGTAATAGATCAGTGTTGACCTAAAAATCACACTTTTCACTCCTGACATTGATCTCTATGGACCATCACATGCATTATCATCCATGGCTGCATTGTAATGTTCAATGGAACCAATTACAGTAACTGCCACTCCTGTTTAAGGCTGACACTACACCATGTCACACTGTCACACAATGTGCTTGTCAGCTTCACATAAAATACCTCTGGAACGAGTGAACATCAGGCCCTAAACAAACTAAATTACTAAAGCATTCCACTGTGTAAACCAATGACACAGCACAGACTAATATAAGATAAACCTGCCCCCTTATGGTGGCTACATACAACAACTAGGCTCATCATTTTTCAATGCAATAAACAAGACTTTTCTGACCTTAAACCCACCCAGCTTTAGGAAACCAAAGGGATGTGGACACAGTTGTGTTCAGTCTAAGGTCCAGAGAGATTTCTAAAACAAACACTGTTGGCTGGACACGATACAGAATGTGTCCCTCTGTCTAATTTTGTGCAGAAAAATACACAAAACAGCCAAAAACTGAAAACTACTACATACAAGATTACAACAAATTGCATAAAAAGGACAATAATAATACAGAACTTTACTTTAAAAAAAAAAAAAAAAAAAATGGGAAACAACTATAAATATACACAGTAATAGCAGACAAATACAACCAAATGACAAGGAAAAAAAAAAAAAAAATCAAAAGTGACTCATAAAATAAAAAATACAAAAAAAAACACTAAAAATAATGGTTCAGTGTGACATTTAGTAGGGATTCACAAGTTTTTGCTATTTTCAAGGAGTTGCTGCTTATTTTTGATCAATGAAAATGGTATGAAAGAGATCATTACAACAATATATTTATAATCTTTTAAATATAGTAAATATAAACCTCGAAACTTACGCATAGAAACTCATTTAGCATTTTTGTAGCCTGGAGTTAAAATGGCAGCCTGGATTTAACATGTGAACTATTATCCTTCCTACACCCTTCAGATAAAGCAACAAGGCTGCATTGATTCAATTAACTCAGATTAATGGGCTCGCACTGAGTCCGACACCTTGAAAGATACTGCATTAACATACACCACACACCACACACACACACACACACACGGAAAACGCTGAGGACTTACTTTGAATAATTAGGGACAACGGTGCGTTTACGATGAAGTCTATTTAACACAAATTGTTGAGTTTAATTCATGATGAAGTGGAAGGTAGATCACATTGCAAACGAGTCTGTTAATCCATTTTAGAGCTAAAAAAAAAAAACCATCACAAAATGGCAAAAGCTGTAAGCTGTAGTGCCTCCTCTCCTTATCTGTGTCTGTACTTTGCTTAT
This sequence comes from Gouania willdenowi, assembly GCF_900634775.1. Classification (NCBI taxonomy): domain Eukaryota; kingdom Metazoa; phylum Chordata; class Actinopteri; order Blenniiformes; family Gobiesocidae; genus Gouania; species Gouania willdenowi. The sequence goes on from NC_041049.1 coordinate 42,818,579, forward strand.
GATGAACTTTAAGTACGCAAATTAAACATGTAACAAAGCCGTAAGGTGAGGGTTAGTCTGATAGTATTGCACTACCTGCTGACTTGTATGTTCTATTTTCTAGGGAATTTAACTGTTACTGGCTCAGCAAATCCATGCCGACAGCAATAGTCAGAATTTATAGTTATTTCACGAGAATGTGCAAATCAGTGTTTTAACAATCATTGAGCTAAAATCAGTAAAAATATGAGAGATTTTGTGTTTCAGGCACTGGATCCACGTCCACAGTGAATGAAAGTGAGGAAAAACAGAAAAAAGCAACAAAACAAAAAAAATTCAAATAAAAAATAAAAAGGAAAAGGCAGTGCAAAACTTGCCTGTTTGCACACAGTCTGATTTTTGTGAATGACTGATTGCGCTTTGAACATGTTTCCATTGAAGGTTGTTTAGGAGCCTCGCAACTATCATGAAATCTCATTCCATGAGACTTCTCTGCAGGAAGATGGACGCCATGGTAATAGAGGTAGCCCAGCTAGTTTCTCTCCCCACAACTGCACATGCGCCAGTTTTGCTTCGGCGCTTCTGCCTTCGTCACACAGGGACATCTCGCCCTAAACCACATGGTGGTTCAAATCGGTTCAGGTTTGAAAGGCATAGGCGGGAACAGCACAAGATGGATTCCGGTGTTTATGAACACCAGGAGAATCCATCTTGCAGGCAAGGTTATCATAATGATTACATTGTGCAAGATTTTTGAACAAGATTTTGAGCAAAATTTGAAACATTCATCCATATTCTACACTTAGTAGACATTCAGTCTGGGTAAATATAGCATATAAATGTGTGATATTGTCTTAAAACATGCATGTGAGGTATTTCCGAGTCATTTTGGGGTATGATTTTAAATTAGAGGGAAAAAGGTTCAGACTGATTGGGTCATCTCTGTCAAATAAAATGTAATCCTTTTGTTGGAATATTTTTTTCTTTTTGAATTTTGACCTTTCCACCTTTATCACTATTACCTCAAGTTCTCTGAAAGTTTGCTAAACCCTTTAAACTTCAACATATGGTACAGGAGGAAGTCTTTGAAAAGGTGCTGCATGCATGCATATTATACAGTGTGTCATTCATCAAAACACACAATCTGGTCAAACAGGTGTTGATTTTTTTTCTCCTTCAACACTTTTCTTTGCCTCTGTCTTTCATCCTAAAACTTAGCCTTATACTCTGCTTTCTGCATTTCTAACACACACTTGATTGCTTCCTGGGAAGAAAAACGCCGTGGACTGTCCTGCATTTTAACAATCATATTAACTGTCCACGGTCTCATTTTCTCTGTTTCATACAAGCAATATGTTGAATCTTGATCTTTAAGACAAAGGGAAAACAAGAAAAAGTAAACATGATTAAAACCAGCCATTTAGTTTCCTCCTGTGTAGTGAAACACAAGGAAAGGACCATGTGTATCCTTTATTCTGGTTGCCAGGGAAACGTGCCTGAATTAATCGGAGTGTCGAGAGGCCTCGGGAAGTATTGCTTTTTTTTTGCAATTTCTCCACCTCACGTGACTCATTATGAAGCAATGCCATAATAATTAGCCTGGCAGCTTTTTAAAAAATGAAATGTCAGATTTTTCTGTATTCTGAAGAGGAAAAAATACATGTACAAACTGCATAATTGATAGATTTGTGTCAATATCTTATTTAACCCTCCTACGACTGACCCTAATCAACGTTTAATTGTTGACTTTATTTTTTGCCTTTTGCCTTATATTTACTGGCTTTTCCTAAATTGATGGGTACAACTGATTAAGCATAACATTATCAATGATATTTTTTCAATGTGCTGAACCCATATTGCACGCATTGGTGTTCTTCTGGGGACAATTTGACCCTCAAGCTTGTTTTAATTGTGTAAAACGTGTCTGTCTGTCTGAAATTTGACAAGATTTGGATAAAAAACTATTTAAGATAAATTACGTATAATTTAAAAGTGTGGCCTGATGGTGGCGCTAGAGAGCATGTCAATGTTTCATTATCAAGCGGTGATTTATGTATTCAACAAACAAAGTATGAGACACAAAAACTTGGTCAATGATTTTCTGAAAATCATTTTCTGGAGACAAATATCCATTTGACCCCAAGGGTAGAATATGTGAGTAATATTTGAGGTTAATAGGAGGGTTAAAAATAGTTTTTAATAAATGTACTAATGTGTCTCCTTTAGCTGCCTTTCCTTTATGTTACGTACGTTCTTTAAGCTTTAATCTTACATTTCCTACACATTGTAAACATCACAGTGACATGATTTCCCTTCCAGCTCAGATGGTTGAATGTGTTCTGTCACGATTTTCCATTTTCACATGCTTGCCACGACCGATCCGGTCTCCAGGCTGCATTGGAAGCGGGGAGGGGGAGGGGGAGGGGGAGGGTCTGCTTTACAAAGTATTGGTTCCTCTTATGAAGTATTAACACCCAACAACAACCCAGGAGAGGTGTAAAGAGTACTGGTATATCATACTCCAGTAGAGGTACTGTTATTTCATTGAAATTGTACTCAAGTACAAGTAAATCAAACATAAAATACTGAAGTACAAGTAAAAAAAAAAGTAGCTCAATTAAACAGAACTCAAAGTAAAAGTTACTAGTTATTTTCACCCCCCAAGTTTATTTTTGGTAATGAATCATTGCCACGGATACCTTGCATACAGTAAACATCTCATGTATAAACTTAAAAAGGAAATTGGAAAATTGGAAATTTAGAACTTAATTTATTTTACACAAATAATTATAATTATTTTTTAAATAAAATAACACCAATACACTCAATTCAAAATAAAAACAATTATCAGGCTCTAAGTATAGCTACATTTATGAGCTGAGAAAATAACCAGCATTCAGTGCTGTTTTGACACCGTGCATTACGTTTAATCTGATTGGTCGGCTATGATGTGACGCATTTGATTGTTGTCTGGTCATTTAATTTTTTGTAGTTTCACAATGTCTGTTGATCATTTTAAAACAAAAAAAAAACATTGAATTTACTCAGTAATGGTTGGGTGTAAAAATATAATGCATTACTTCACTTCTTTGAAAATGTACTTAAGTACAAGTAAAATTACTGATTTAGGTGACAAACGAGGAAACAAGCTACAGTATGTGTGGCAGGGTTGGGGTTGACAATTACACTGTTCAATTACAATTACGTACAATGACTGGATTTTTTTTCCCAATTACAATTAAAATTGCAATTATTATTTACCCCCTTAAATTCAATTACAATTGCATTCTCAATTACTACATTTCAATTACAATTGCATTCTCAATTACTAAATTTCAATTACAATTAATCACAATTACAGAGCCTTTAATAAATAACCCCATAAAACATAACCTTCCTCTTGTGTTAGCTTTCTGTTAGCATCTCCAGCAACAGGTCTGTTTTGACCCATGTCTTGAATCAGCTGTAAAATACACTACAAAATAGGATCTATTATGCAATTTGTTTCTCATCTCTGGGTTACCTTGTTAGGCTTCCTAATAAATTAAAATATTGCTATTAATATTTTTGGTGTGGGCGTCTGAGCCTTTTTTTTGTCAGTTTAACAGCATACCCCTCAATTTAATTTTCTAAACAAAATGTTAAATGATCCTGAAGAGAACTGACAGGCCGTTGGATACCCTGATATGAAACATATTTTAATAATTGTTAACTACATATGTGTAAACCATAGAACTGTAACATGGCTCCCCAGTTTTGCGTTTAATTAAAATGGAACTGACAGTTTTTATAGAATTTCTATGCCAATTACAATTACAAAGTCAATTATCCGAACTACATGACAATTTAATTATGATTACAACAGCAACAGATTTTTTTCTCCAATTACAATTATGTCATAATTGTACTTAATGATCAATTACACAGTTACTTTTATAATTGACCCCAACCCTGATTTAAAGACTTCTTTTAGCATGTGGCCTGCATCAAAACCAATAAATATCACGACAACCGGACATGTGCCCAGATCCATCCAGACGTGTTACTATAGATAACTGAGCAGCTGTTTCTTCTTGAATTTGGCATTTAGGATCCAGTATTATTTTGGTAATATAATTTACAGACTGTGGGAAGTCAACCAAAGTGACACATGTTTTGATTTGTCGAGAAATCTGTCTTTGTGGCACTGCTGGATGCTGTCAGACAAGCATGTATCAAAAAGATTTATGCCTTTAGTCTTTGCTTTGAGTTACTTGCTATTGGCAGGTATAATAGACACATTTGCCTCTACTTTTGTAATACTTGCACTGACTGCAGTGCTTATTTTTTGAGTGAACCCACACATCCACTAGGGGAGTGTGTAAGGAATCTGATTTTCCATAATCGAGGAAAAAGGACGGAAAAAGCAGAATTCCCGTTCTAAAACGCAAAAAGCAATGTGAAACATTTTTCTTAAATCAGGCTTCAAGCCATCTCACATGTTGTGAGACGACTTGAGAAACCAATGTGATTTCCAAAAATATATAATATTAATTCTTAAATGAGCAAAAACACTACAATGTAGCGATTTTATGAGATGGGACAAGGCTACGAATCCTGTGTCGAGTAATGGAGGGGGTGTTCCCGCGAGGTGTGTATCGATGCTTGCGTCATTGTGTTTTAACTTAAACAAAGCAAATATTATCCAACTGCTAATCAGATTACATGCACTCACCTTAAATAACCATCAATAAAGGTTTGTAAAGCAATAAAGTGTGTGTGTGTTTATAAAACTGAATAAACTCAACTTAAGCGGGGCGATGAAGTATATAACGCTACGTAATCACACAGCTCTGCCGGACGTCAACCAAAATGAAATGGAAAAAGCTCTACGTCACAGACTAAACCCTCAATTAACATGTTTTGGGACAATATCACATACATTTCTTGTGATGTAATTTCAGCATAACTCTCCCAGCTTCCATAAGTCATTTGAAGCATATACTGTAAATATAAAATTCACAACAGTAGTTAACTCTATAAATCCTTTTTAGCATATTTGGTATAAGTTTTGGAAGTTTAACAGTCAATAAAGTCATCTCAACAAAGGAAGACGATGAAACACAAACAAAACGAGAAATGGGTAAACTCTGAAACGCAGTCGAGGAAATTTTGAAACTAAAAAGTCATCCCAAAGGGTTTCAGTTTGATTTTGTGTGTGCATGGCTGTAAGACTTTTTGTGAGTAGTTGTTTCGTGCAGATAACAAAAAACCACAGTATCCGAGACCAAGACTTGCCCGAGACCAGAATGCACCGAGACCAAGAAAAACAATTTCAAAAACCATGACAAGGTTGAACACTTAACACTTAAATAATCTTCTCTCTCTTTAGTTTTAGTTTCTTTTAAATACATTTCAATGACCAAAAACGGTCACTATCAAAGCAGAACATGCAAAAATCTCAACTCTTAACAAAGTGGTTTAACTAATTTCTTGGGTTGAAAAATGAACTGTAGCATTTATTAAAAACCCACTGATAAGTCCAGAATGATATTTAAATATCTTAAAACATTTAAATTTGCCAGGCAAATGCACAGCATGAGTCCAGAAGCACCCCCGACAAGAAACAAGATGGACGCCCCTAGCTCCCGCAGGCCTCCGACACATAAGGCAACACAAAATATTTCCAAGGAGGAAGAACAGTTAGTGAACCAATGGGAAATGTTTTCATTGAAATATCCACATTTGGCCACCACCACATCTTTCACTTTCAAACTTTCACTCCCACTTGAATGCAATCATTTAAGATATGACTTGTTTTATCAAGTTATTCTCCTCATTATCACATTGATAAAGTTTGAGGAATAGCATAAATCACAGCTGGATTTGGTGGAAAATCCGGGTAGTCTGAGACCAAGCCAAGAGAGTAAAAATGCTTTTGAGTCCGAGACAAGACAAAGACCTTTAAAATGTGGTCTCGATACCAAGGCCATGTTGGAAATGTCACAAGAACTTACTATACACTACAAACTCAATGAGTATATACTCTTTACTATATACTATAAGTATGATTAGGAAGATGAGCGTATACTTCCAAGTTTCCCAAGATGCCATAAAACTCACGTATACACATTTCGTTCTGACATTTCGGAGATTTTCGGAGACCCTCCATTGTGCTACTTACAAAACTTCTGTTTAACTTCAAAACAAGAGCCCTATTTTAAAAAGTGTTAAAAAAGTAATGGAAGACAAGAAGAGATGCTTTATTATTTTGAAAAAGGGGATGTCTGATTTTTAGCTTGAAGCCGGTCCCAGGACCAGTTTACCATATTCGCAATGCATCATGGGACGGTTAAGTATGTCTGGTTGAGTGTGCCTATTTTGCGTATTTAAAAATGTCCCCATATCGTATACATCTGGGTATTTCTCGTGCACTCAATCTTAATATCTAATGTGAACATTACTTACTCATTTTGAGGTCAAACTTAAGTGTTAGTAGTACGTTAGTAGTACGTTAGTAGTACGTTAGTAGTACGTTAGAATGACATTTCCAAAGTGGCCAAAGACTGGTCTCGAGTACTACAACACTACTGCTAAAGGTGTGCGATCTGATGATATTAGATTGTTAAGGATTGAAACAAAACAATGATCTGCCAAAAGATGGAGAGAGTAGAACTGTTTGTAGTGCACATTTTATCCCATGCGGTGCCATGTCTGTGGCCCATACACGGCACATCCAAAGGCTTTTTTTATCTGCCAAATCACACCATTCGCTAGTCAGGCTCATGTTAGTACTGCAGACACATGAATTAATCAGAGCACAATCAACGCAGAAAGTACGCTCTGCGAACACTCCCTCCCTCTCCCAGTGCACGGACACGCTGAGTTTAGCTGTGCTACTTCCTGTGTGCTCATGGCTGCCGGTCAGAGGCTCAGTGCAGATGTCCGGTATGCTCTCTGTTAAACTCCATCAGTTCTGAGTGTTGGAAGCACTGAAAGGCGTTTGAGGAAACACTGCATGTATTTCTCTTCTGTAACTAACTCTCAGTTCACAGACCTCTGTTTAGTCTCACGTGGCCCCTCTAGGCTGATATTTTTTTTAAAAAGGGACCACGTCCTGAACGTGTGTTTGAAAACTAGTGGTTTAAAAACTACAGAGAGCAACGCAGAGCTGCTCTGAAAGAACTACAGAATTTAATCAAACATTTCATCCTTTATGAAGTACAAAGACAAAAGTGGCACAAAATGTTGATATTGAGCTGCTAGTGATTAATAAAAGGCCCGTTGTCACATTTTTTCACCATAACCCATTATTGTTTTTCTTGTAAAACTATCAATCAAGTTTACATCGCCTTTTTAATTTTGAGGAAAAACATTGAGATATGGGCATTGGTCCATATCACCCAGGCCTAATGTAACTAAAGCAGTAACGTTTCATCTTGTAAAGAATATGATTTTCCAAACTGTGTGAAATGAGGTGTTCTAACACTGCTTAAAGTAGCATTTAATTAACATGAGTATTACTTCAAAAACAAATTGAAATCACTGAACTGATATGCTGCCTTGTTATGTAGCAAGTGTTGCTAATGCTACACCACTTTAGTTAAGCAAAGTAAAGACTGTGTGATTAAAAAAAACTTTTCAGCCTTTTGGAACCAGTTTGATAAATTGCTTACATACATTTTTAAAAATGTTTGAAAACTACCCAGACTTAAAGCTGATATCCGGACTTTCTGAGAGGACGTCTCGATGTCCCGCCCTCAACAGCTCCAGTTCCTCCCCCTGCCTCTGTAATCTACCAGAAGCCACGCCTCTACTTTTCTGCACACGCATCGTGGAATATACTGTAACAAGGTGGCATTGGGTCACATTGATATAGGTCTATGGGTCAGGTAAGAGCCAAAATCATATTTACCTGTTTGCTGTTGTGACGCGCGGCCTTGTTTCCGTGCAGTTTTTCATTCACTTTGATTGACAGTCTTAAAAACAGGAAGTTGAAGCCTATTCGCTGGACGCAGTCAGCGATCGTTTCCATTTGTAAAGGAGTCTGTAGGACGAAGGAGGGACTTATATACATTAATGTATATGAATGACCACCGGCAGTAGACCATAGTAAACAACTAGGTATTTTTATGAATTTCCAAAGAATCATACATACATAGATTTCTCAGAAACTCCGGATATCAGATTTAAATTATCTTCTATCCATTTTTTTCAATTAGGGTAATGATTTTAATAGGTGAATTGGTTTATCTGACTGGTAAATAACTTGAAAATAGTCTAACTACTGCTAACTATATGTCTGGCCTTCTTGTTTTATGCTCCCAAAATAGAAGCCGTTCTCCTTCAATTTAAATGTTACGCAAATAGCCAATGACAGTAGTGATCTTTACTTTGGGGTTATTAATATTCTGCTCCATATCACAGTTCTCTAAGGCTGTTACAGTTCAATCAGTGAAAAGCAAACACTCTTACTTTGTGATGCCTTCAACAGTTTTATCATGAATGCTTATTTTTGCATTTTCCTATGGCCAAAATCTTCCTAGTGCACTTAAGGACAGTGACCTGCACTGGCTATAGGTTAACATGGGAGGACTTAATACATAATTTAACTTACAAAGGAACAATTGGAGTCACTGATTTAAACAGTGAATAAACCAAAGTTCAAGCTGATAAAATTATAAATTCCGCTCACACTTTGGAATTTAAAGATATCCCAAGGAGTAAATGGGTTTCATTTGATAATGGGTGGTGCATAAGTGACATTTTTATCCCCCCACTAAAACTTACATACACTATTATTGAAAAAAAAAAGCATATCAGTATACTTCTACTTTGTTAATATACAATTTTGATTCATTTCAAGAACTATTACATTATCTTTTATGTTCTTATTTCTGTTTTGGAATTGTGTTACATTCTATATTATGGTTTTATAATTAATTAGTGTAGCAATAAGAGTGTAACATGGTCTGTGGGTCGGTTTTATTGAACTCCAACACACAGTACATCCCTCCGTGTAATGCATGTGTAAAATATTTATTGCATCACTATTGCCTGATGCAAAAAACCCAAAATCTATGACATCTTCTTTACCTAGCAGTCAGGCTGTTCTCATTCTTTTGTCATGCCGTCCATTTACTTAAAAGATGTAAATTAAGGGGGAAAAAAACAACAAAAGACATCACAAGCAGAAGCTGCCAGTAAAAATATATTATACTACAAACGAGAAATGGAGGTGCTTTCCCCTCTTCAGTGGAATAAAAACAGGACTTTAGAGATTGCAGGTTGTTGGGGGTTTTTTTTCATGGAGCACTTTCCTCTAATTGGCAGAGCAGTGGATTGTTTTCACGTTGTGACTTCAAAGATTGTCTTCAAAGCTTACTCAAAAGCTCTTGCTTACTTTACCAATGATGCAAAAGCAGACTTCTGAAAAATCGTAAAACGCATGCAATAAAATCATCTCAAGCAGACAGATTGCCTTCATAAACTGTATGTGATCATGGCCCAGGTAGTAGGTGCAAACGATTAATTAACTGGTAAATGTAACTGATGTATTCACTTTTTAACGTTTTGCTGAGCTTTCTGCATTATAAGTTACCAGTTCATTGTTTACAGTTTGTAAGTTAAGCAACTTTATTTTTTAATAACTTTTGGTAACACTTTACTTGAAACTGTATACATAAGGCTGACATTACTCATTATTATGACATGACACCAGTCATTAGCATGAATAAGGTGTCATGAAGGCTGTCATTAAGTGTCATTCGATAACCTAACCCAAACCATTACCAGTGTATGGTGCAGAGAAACCCGAGTAACATGCGTCGGCCTGCGCCCTGCTTTTGACTCCCTATTCCAAACTGAACGGTCCAGATCCATTCAATAGGTTTCATTAGAAAAACATCTCCAATGCCCCTAAAGCTAAATTTCACCCTACCAAACCCTACCTAACCCCATTAAATCCCTCCACCTAACCCAAAAAATGCCAAGATAGCTTCAAAGGTGTCATAAATGAGCAAAAGCTGTCATAATTTAGCAAACAACACTAAAAGGCACACTGTGTAACTATTGGCTACTAGGGGCACTAGACCTGTAACTTTCACGCCAAGCACCCATAGTGGCCACAAGCGCTGCATCACTGTCGCAAAAATCAGCAAACAGTCAGTGGGGCCAGCCTCCCTTGTCTTTTGATTGTGTATGCAGACAGTAGCTGACCCGTAACTTCGGGATAAGGATAGGCTCTCAGGGCTGGGGTGAGAAGCGGGGCTAAGCTCGCGCCGCGGCTGGAGGAGCAGCCGCCACCACCGCCCTCCTCTCCTCGCTGGCGGAAGCCCGGCCATCAGCCCTCTTTTCTGCGTTGGTGGTGCTCCCCCCCCACTGCTGCCGTCGTCGGCTTCCTTCACTAGGAGTTGGCGCGGAGGCCAGGGTCAGGGCGGACGGGGGACCCGACGTGCGCGGGGCTGTGTTCGTTGCCGGGCGGAAGGCAGGTCGGCGGAGGGGGCCGGGTCACGGCGGCATCTTTTTAGCCTCCTAAGAAGCCGTTTTAAACTTTTTGCTTGCCTCTGCCATGACCAGAAGTCAAACAGGCGAAAAAATACTTGCCGTGAAGCGATACATTCTCCAGGTCACATGACCTGGCCAAAGACGGTCCGTCTCCTCCAAACTTACATAGTTAGTCTTTCAAGGGAATCCCCACTCGGAGCATTGATACTGTCAAGCGCTTTATATTAGCCAGAGGAATCATTTAAAATAACTCATATGGGTCAACTCTTTAGGTCAAAAAGTCTGCGGTGTGCCTTTAATGACACCTTTTTCATGCTAATTACTGTGTAATGTCAGCCTTGAAGCTTATGTATAAAATTTCAACTTCAGAATCGACTCTTGGCTTTTCCTACTCAGACGTCATTACAGGCTGTTAACTATTGTAATTCATTTCATGTTCATACGAAGCAGAAATGCGTCAAAACAAGCTCAAGATCACGCAAGATTTTGCGCGAGATTTGACCTAAGGCTACACAGACCACCCGTTTCACAGCCAGAAATCTGAGCCAGAATTATGTTATTGTTGTGATGCATACGCTTCCATACACACAAATGTGGTTGGAGGTCTCAGCTTCCAGCAAAAAGAAAAGGCATAAACACAAATAGGAAAAGACAATCATAGTATTATTCAAATAAAACTATAAACGTTCAAATTAATGAACAAGCAGTGCAAGTAGATGAAGGTTTAGCCCATGCCGTATATCTATTTTCATTTAAGAAGGTGAAGTCTGTCATGTCACGTCATTGTACAGAGCACAACCAAAATAGCTGTCTCACACTATCTCCCTCTCTCCTATTCCTTTCCCCCTCATCCAGGTGTGTAACACTGCCCTCTCTTTTTATGTCTTTCCCTCTAATAAAGTTTGTCTTATTCTTCTTTGGGGGGGGGCTGCTGATGGTCACAATTATGCATAAAAATAAATTCATTTCACTAATAAAAATGCATAGCTGTCGTAAAAAGATAGACCTTCGACAGTGTGCAAGCAAGGTACATTTTTTTTTTTGAATGAAATAAAATCGAAAACAAAAAAAGAAATATGTTATTGTGTAAACATGGACATTTTTGTGTCTCTGACCATCCATTTACAAATACAAATTGCGTGTAAACGTGTGATATTTTCCCCACATATCACATAAGATGCTGTATTCAGTGTCAAATTGTAATTTGTGCTTGTTTTTGTAATAACAAAAATAATACCAACAACAATATTGCCACTTCTGTTTCCAGAAGTCAAAACCGTAGTTTCCATCTGTTTCGTCTGTGTGTGAATATGTTGATAATGCAAACTGCTTTGGGACTACTTTGGTGATAATATAACTTTTACAGGCTAGATAAATATAGATTCTTCTCTAAATAGAGGTTCAGGGTTGAGTGGTTGTCTACTTGTACAAAAGTTACGAAAAAAGAAAAAAAAAGCCTCAGAGAAGAAAAAGAAACAAAAAAAAATTGAGATCACCATTATTTTAACACCCTTTGCTTTTCTGACAGGTGTAACATTTAAAGAACTTCATGAAAACTTCACGTTGAAGGCTTTATCCTTTAAAATGCAAAAAAGAGAAACGATCTCCTGGAATCTCAGATCACTTTACTCCATGATGGGACTGACCTTGATGTTGACAGCAAAGAGTTTGTTTATTTGTTTGTTTGCAGAGATTGTTTTCAGACTCAGAATGGGTAATGATAATAAAGTTATGCAATGTGCTGTTCTTCTTCTCTTAAACATTTATTGCAGGACTAAACAAAACCTTTCCATTATAACTTTTATGTTAGTAATTTTACTTATTCTAGATTACAGATAGAAATCTTTACTGTGAAGGGTTGGTGTCATTTATAATTCTAATCACGTAATTGTTAAGGAATTACAAATATTTAGCAATTATAATTTTAATTTAAAGAAATGTTGATGTCGCAATCGTAATTGAATTGTAACTGAGTTTAGATAACTGACTTTGTAATTGTAATTGCCATGAAAAATTATAAAAAATGTCAATCATAGTTAAACTCAAAACTGTGGAACCGTGTTACAGTTCTATGTACAGTTCCACACGTACTGTATGTAGTTAACAATTATTAAAATGTGTTTCATATCAAACTTGCTCATATTTTATTATTTTAAAAACACTGAAGGGTAGTATAGAAGAGGAGTATACTGACAGAAAAAAGGTTCAGATGCCCATACCATGAATCAATTTGCATTGATTAGGAAGCCTTACAAGTTAACCAATAGATAGGAAATAAATTAGATGAGAGATAAATGTTTTACTGTAGTTTACAACAGATTTAGGACCTGTTATTGTAAGAGATGCTAACAGAAAGCGAACACAAGAGGAAGGGTAACTTTTATTAGATTTTAGATATTTATTTCAGGCTCGGTAATTGTGATTAATTGTAATTTTACTTTAGTAATTGGGAAAAATGCTGGTCACTGTAATTGTAATTGAATAGTAATTGTAACTGAAAAATGTAACTGACCCCAAACCTGATACTGCCACAGGTAGAATAATTATTGACTGTAAATCAAAATTAACTCTAATCCTAAGATTCATGTGTTTAAAAAAATAGACATTTGTGAAATAGAACCAATTAAAAAAAAAAAACACTTTTGTTTGTGTCCACCTTTTTCTAAGATGAGGTTGAAAATAGGCCAGGGTTGTATCCATCATTTCCCCTCTCTCCACTTTATCTCTCACTGGGCAGGACTTTGTTGACAGATGGGGGGCAGCTCGGAGAGGAAGAGGGATGAATTGGATAGAAATGAAACTAAAGGGAATGGGTGTTACACGGGGTCATATCACAGTGATTTAGTCTCTCTCTTTATGGTTAATGTGAGCAGATGGGAGTAGGAATATGCAGCTGTAGCTTGTTCCCCAGTTACTACTGTAAATTAAGCAATGAATAGCAACACAGGGGACTTGAGAGGCTTGCCAAAGACATATCATCACAAACACAAGATTGCTGACCGTATGCTACCCTGAGAGCATTTACAGAGACTGTCAAAGAAGTCTTCGAGAGACTGTGGAGCGATAAGAACGTGAGGTGTGAAAGGAAAGCAAGGTACACACATGAGGATGTTTTATCTGTAACAGAAGCCACACATGAAGATAAAAAAAATACAGGTGTTAAACAGTTTTGATCACAATGTGTGGTAATCTCAACCCAGCTCACCACACACACAAGGATTCTGTCCAACCTCCAAGGTGTTCTAACGAAACCAAAGAACAAGAACAAGAACAAAAAGAAGAAGAAGCTTTTTTGCTCAGGCATAACGGTGGATTCAGCACTTTCATTGGTGGAAAAAACCTGATATAAGAATAACAGACTGGAAAAAATCATGGAGTCAGCGTGAACAATGACTCCATAGTCTATTTAGCAAACTAGAGGTGAGTAAATAAAACCTAAACAAAACTTTGGAAGACTTCAAGAAAGAGACATTGTGCATGGGTAAAGCTGCAGTATGTATGTTTTTTTATTTATTTATTTGGTCAAAAATGTATCCTAATCTTTGAGCATATTGTAAGTAAGTGTTCTGAGAGGACTCTGGACCTCTGCTCCTTCTCTTGTCTCTGTATTTAAGCTTTAGAAATCCAGGAGCGTGATTGGAGTTTGCGGCCAATCAAAGATATTTTACACACAGAGTGCTCCATGGGCTGTTTTGGGACACTACTATTGGCTGCACGACTAAAGTCGATGCACGTTTTCACGTCCTATCAGCAGTAAAAGTGCAATTGTGGACGTTTTGACAGGAAAAGCATTAGGCACAACAGTTACAAGGTAAAACAAGCCAAAAAAAGAAAATCAACGTGGTGAAGCAACAGTCTAAAATCTCAAACATACAATACTCGAATGGAACGGACTCCAAGGTGGTCCACATAGACTCAAAGTGGACGTCTGTGACTGCATGCAGTCTGCCCCACGTACTGGTGTCACAGGGAGGACAGACACGATAAATGACGTGTACACAGAAGAAAAGCATATCCAAGGTTAAGAGAACAGGCGTAATTTATTTCCAGTGTGGATGTGGAGTGGTGTGGGTCTGCTCTGACCTGCAGTTGGGATCACTGTGGCCGTCTGTGAGAGCTTTGGCAAATACGGCAGGGGCCGCTACAAATTGAGGACTGTAACTACAGAGCGATTCTTGCTTTCATGTCAGAGTCTCTAAAACATTAGAAAACTCTCCAATAACACAAGATAAAGTCCTGACATTTGTCAGGAGTCTCTATTGAAAAAAAAGTCCACAATTGTGTGCGTTTCTGAGGATGCTGGTCAATTCGAAACAGAAAAGGGGGGGGAGCATAGTTGGTTCCATGCAAGTCTCACAGTTATACATACTGCGGCTTTAATTGTGTTAAATTAGCACAGCCATGTTTGTTTACACCTGCTTCTGTGTCGGCTTGCATTTAATTGGCTACAGTCCGTTCTACGTCACATTTCTCTGAGTTAGGACACGGCAGTCGTCTGCTTTCCCCACACACGAAGATTCTACGATTCTCTGGATAAGTTCACCCTGAAAACACCTCAAATCATATGCTAATCTAATAATAATCCTTTGATACCGAGAAAATTGGGCATTCTTTGGTCGGGAAGGAGGAAAATTAGGATAAAAACAGCCCAATTGTCTTTATGTGTGTACCACCCTTTAGATGTGGTAACGCCAAGTTACAAGAGAGATAAAGCAGGATAAAATCTGATTGAAGACTGGGACACAAAATCACTTCACTTTCATATCAGAAGAAAAACTGTGAAAATAAGAACAGAAAATGGTAGCATATATAAATTGTGTACATCAAATACATACTTAAAGGCACACTGTGTAACTTTTGGCCACTAGGGGTGCTAGACCTGTAACTTTCACGTCAAGCACCCCTAGTGGCCACAAGCGCTGCAGCAAAAGTCAGCAAACAGTCAGTGGGGCCAGCCTCCCTTGTCTTTTAATTGTGTACGCAGACAGTAGTTGACCTGTAACTTCTGGATAAGGATAGGCTCTAAGGGCTGGGGTGCAAAGCGGTGCTGGGCTTATTCCGTAGCTACAGTCTATGGGCTGGAGGAGCAGCCGCCACCCTCCTCTCCTCGTTGCTGGAGGTTGGCCCTCCTCGCGGTGTCGGTGGCGCTGCCCCCTACTCCCTGGCCTCGCCGCCGTCATCGGCCCCTTTTACCAAGGGTCGGCGTGGCTGCCGGGGTCGGGGCGGAAGGGCAACTCCATTTGACCAGGTCACGTGACCTGGCCAAGCCCCGCTTGGAGCAATGATACTGTCAAGCACTGTATATTGGCCTGAGGAATCATTTAAAATAACTCATATGGGTCAACTCTTTAGGTCAAAAAGTCTGCAGTGTGCCTTTAAAGTAAAGATAGCCACAAGACCTAGCAGTAGACACACTCTTTGTCTTTGTTGAATCAATAATCATCTATACCTGCTGATTCTGAGACACCAGTGGAGAATCTTTTCCTTGCAGGGCTTATAACCCTCAATGTAAACGCTAACCAGGATAAGCAGTTAATTAACCTAACGTAGAATGAAAACTTTAGTAACACATTAAACAACATGCGGTGTAACTCATTTTTGTTGAGAGGACACATGCATGATAACCTAAAACATTTCCCAATTAAGGCAAACCATTTCCTGGATAAAACTGAAGTAAGAATGCACAACTATTTATTTGGCTGCTGGAAAAAAAAGAATCTGACGTCATCCACCAATCAGGAGCCAGCACCCTCCCACCATACCCCTACCCCCCCAAATTCTGCACATTTCAATACCGTACTTGTCCAAATTGGCTGAAAACTGCCAGACGAGTTACAGTAAGACGGAAGAATAATAATATATATTGTAAGAGCCAATATTTTGACATTTTTAATGATCCAACATTTGGCTGATTCAGCAGATATCCATGCCTTGAATTGCATTTTTTTTTTCCCCTTCAGTCATAGAGAAAATACCTCCTGACAGGGACTTTCTGAAAAGGGGCAGCTGTGAAGATGACTCATCTGCAGCTCCCCTTACTTTAATGAAGTTTTATTACATATTTTGTTACATCATTAAACTCTTTCTTCTTTTCTCTAGTTGGCTGCCTCAGTTTTCCCTCACTGCCCATTGTTTGAGATCCAGCAAACGGATTCACTTCACGCTATCTGCCTTACACCAAAACAAAGTGTTCCACATGCCAAGGGAAGGACTGCTTAATACTGTGCAGTTAAAGAGCTGTTGTCCTCCTCTCGGGACTCTTTACAGACCTCAAGCATTTCTGAAGGAAGCAACTTATCTGAGTTTTATTTTTAGAAGCTCAGAATACAACGCATAAATTTTATATAAGATGTTTTAATGAGTATTGGCCCTTTATTTTATTTTTTTCCATTAGCATTTGTCTGGAGGATTTCAAAATCCTGCTTTAATGAAATAGTTAGTATTTCGATATTTTGCGATTGCAACATCTGCGTTTTTTTTTTTTTTTTTTTTTAAACAGTCATGTTCAAGTCATGCCTCAATATGACACAGAATACCTCAAATGCATGTTTTGGGTCAATATCACACCTTTACATGCTATTTTTCCCCAGGGAAAACTGGCAATATAGCAAGTGTAGGAAATGAATTAATATATCAAATGTCACTTATAAACTTGTGCTTTTTAATCAAACAGCTGCACGGTATTTCACAGAAAATGAAATTGAAGTATCTACTGTATGTGACACAAACTAAACCCTTACTTACATGTTTTGGGATCGTATTACGGAATTGAGGTTTGAGGATATTTAAGGAAAATCTGAGTTCTTAAAGGACACGTGACACCAAAAATCATATTGAGGCTAAATGGAAGAACACATCCTAAATACTGCATCCACAAATTATTTTACAATAAAATGTCCATCTTAACGTTAAATTTGGCTTTTTAATGTTGCTTTTTGCACATTTACGGTCTGCTTTCCAGATAGCAACTATTATTATTACACCAACTACTCTCAAAGATGCCTCTATACTGTGTAGCAGTTAATGCACCCCGTGCATCACTGAGATCAGCGTGCATGGGGAGAGCGTGAGCTGCTTTGTAATATGTATGTATGTATGTACTGTACATGTATGTATCTGTTATCACTGCTGTGCAAACTATAAAGCGTTGTCGAATGTGTGCGTGTGTGTGTGGGTTGCCAGGTTGGAAGGAGTTAAGTGCTCGGTATCTGTCCTCTAGTTTAGTGTTTCTCAAATGGGGGTACGCAAAGGCACTGCAGGGGTTACTTGAGAGACAGAAATGTATTGGAAAATTAACAAATGAAAGCATTAAAAACATAGGGCTTTAAAAAATGTATTTTTAGTGAAAAAAGATAATCATGATAATAGTGAAATAAATTATTTTGATTAGAACATTAACTTTAAATACAAGGCTCAGTCTTGGTCGCACATCAAGCACGAGATGACCAAAAAATATAGAAATAATTGTATTCAGGAGGCACTAAATACTGTTTTATTCTACTTATTTACAAAATGAGACTCCTTAAAATGTGTGTTATCACTTGTTCATTCCATCATTATGCTCTATAGCAGTGACGTGCAGTCAGTGTAGGCAAGGTGGGCAGTGCCTACCCAAGGGTGAATTGATATTTTGATTAATTGTTTTAATTATAATATAATTATAAATTATCTATTTTTCAATTTCCATACCTATAAGTTTGAAAGTGTCCCAAATTGCTAAACATCGCTATTTCCTAACCGCTGTATGGCAGGAGGAGGCCACACCCTTTCTCAAAGGCACATTGCTGCTCTGCCTCTGTTCCCATAGTGTGTTTTTATGGGTTTTAAAAGATGGGAGACCTTTCTTTTTTTAGATGGCTAAATGCTTGTTCATGTGGATCTTGTTGGGTTTTTTCTTTCTTATTATGAATTTTATATTTTGATAAGCGCAATGAGATTCAGAAATAAGAGAAAGGGGGTAATTGAGCCAAAAAGGTTTGAGAACCACCACCCTAGTTCATATCAATAAGGCTCAATAAATCATTCAAACATGAATGTCTAACTCATGTTTAAAGGTCCCATGTCATGCTATTTTTGTCAATCTCCTTTTGTTCTAAGAACCCCAAAAACATAGTATTTGAGATTCATTTTCCCAAACTCGCCTGTTTTCCAGAGTTTCTGAGCAACTCTACACAAACAGACTGATTTGCGGCCGACTTATGCATATTCATGAGTGGGCGTGTCTATATATGGCACACTGACTTCCTCCTTCCCGCACGGTGACGTTGGGCCAGAGGACGGCCCGCCCTCCTCCCACCCACTCCGTAGCCAAGCTCATGCTGCTTTATAAACACGAGACAGAGAGTGGGGGCGGGGCGTTCATTGACTGTAGAAAATACATACATACATTTCAGCGTTCTTCACTGCACTGCGCGAAGAACGCTGAAATGCTCACCTTCGTGGGCGTGTCTGATTACAAGTCAATCACGGCAAAGAGCTTCCTGGAGGCGTGGCTTCTCCAGCTCAGAGTCGTGTCAAATTCATCATCAAAGAGGGAACACGTCATCAAATTGGAGCGAGGTGTTTGTGCTCACCCTGCAGTAAGAAAGGAGCAAATCACCCTCTAACTAAAGATTGAGGGAATCAATGAAAAAAACACTTTGGGCATGTGTATGAAGCCCTAATAGCACTTTATGATGTTTAAAGCACAGAAGAGTTGATTTAGCTTAACATGGGTCCCTTAACTCTCTCAAGCCTAAATGTGTTTTCGTGTGTGTGTGTGTGTGTGTGTGTGTGTGTGTGTGTGTGTGTGTGTGTGTGTGTGTGTGTGTGTGTGCATGCATGTTTGTCTGTGTGTGTGTGTGTAAACAATCATGTGGTAAAGAAAACAGTACTTAGTGTGAAAACCATGCAAACCTCAAATCAATGTTTAACATTTTATTTGGTAATATTTACTCCTTTATAGGTGACGAGGACCAGAGGCAAAGTGCACCAAATCAAAGCGAATGGAGAGCATGGATTAAAACAGGTGGAGACTAGAGGAGTAAGACACATGTTTCTATGCGTCTCCTTTGTACAAAGATGAATGACATCCATTAGTGCTATTGGAAATCAGTCTCTCTTTTTCTCCAATCATAGAAATAGAGTTTTGGTGGCTGAATAAATGATGAATGACGAATGATAATCTAAAAAAATAAATAAATAAATCCTAATCTTTGCACACATATCCCCTAATACCCAGTAACAGCAGTTTGTTCATGACTCCCATTGCATTTAACACATTGCTTTTAGAAAGGCTCTTAATTTGAGTGGCACAAAAACTGAAAATACAAAATACTTGGTATTATTGTTTAAAATTATATTTTTATTATTATTATTATTATTATTATTATTATTATTATTATTATTATAAACAAAATCAAATGGAAATTGCAATACAACAGGGAATATAAGCTTGCATGCATGTTTGGGACAATATCCTGCAATTTTTCATCGCAGACGGGGGGCAAAGAGACGGAAATGTCAATGTCGCAAAATATAACAAAAAATGACAAAATGTGAAACAGATACAGAAATCGCTATGACGAGAAATAAATCCTTACGACATACTTTGGGACATTATTACGCATCAACAAGCAATTTTCTATCGTGAAACGTTTGCCCTAAAGCGTAGCAGTTACATTCTGGCATTTACATTCAGCGCAAATAAAATGGAAAAATATGAAATTAATTTTTTTTTTAAAAATTGTGTACTCAATTAACAATATTTAGCATGTTTGATATATTTTTTTGAAGTTTAATAGCAAGTAATGACATCTGATGAGGGAAAGATGATGAAAAGTGTAAACTTATGCTGAAACGGGTAAACTCTGAAAAAGAATTGAAGAAATTTTCAAATAAAAAAATCTGTGCCTCTCCAAATGTTATAAATAGAGCAGCAGTCAGGGGCCTGCATGCATTGCCACAAATGACACATTGGCCTCTGTAAATCTACCCTCTAGTGGTGAAAGAAAAACAATCTCAATCTCAAAAAGCAAAAATATGACGAGAGGTCCGTTGTTTTGCGCTAGCCAAACGTGCTATCAAGACCATGATGCCCTTTGCTACCGCATACTTGTGTGAAAGTGGATTTTCAGCTTTGACAAACATGAAAACAAAATATAGAACAAGACTTTGTGTGGAGAACGATTTAAGGCTCAGACTATCTAAAATGCTGCCAAACATTGCATAGTTCTGTGCATCATCTCAACCTCACCCTCTCATTAAAGTTGTACAGTTTCAGGGTGATAAGTATGTTGTATTACTGCTATTTGTTCATTCAATCAACACGTTTGGTGAAATTATTTCGCCAAAAAAAAAATATATATATATATATATATATATATATATATATATTGGTTTATCACTGAAAATGCCAGTATTAAATAAAATGAACAAGTGATAATTCTGAATGAGAAGTTTTCGAGTGTGGTTACAGATGATTATTATTTTGTATTATATATTATTCCTCAACAGGATAGGTAACATTCAGAAACAAATTTCTCTGTGGAGCTACATTGTGTATGAGCGTACATTGTTGTGTTTTTAGAGTGTAGGGGGTACATGGCTTCAGGTTAAATGTGTGAAAGAGTACAGGACTGTGAAATGTTTGGGAGCCACTGTTATAGTCTATGTTAAAGCTTAACCAATCTGATATGTTATTAGCATTTGTCTGCCTCTTTCTGATGGAATGACAAATACTGACTATTCTAGAACAAACAAGAACAAGAGCAATCAATCAGTAATTAACAGAAGAAATGTGACATTTTTAATGCATTTTCCTCCCACACAAGGTCTTTGCTTTACCATGACGCTAAAAAGAACAATATTTGCCTATTGTGATCTTTGGATACTACTGTATCAACCTAATCTGCTCTTGAAACCCAGCAGGCGATGTGTAATCCTGCATCAGGAGATCTATTCTGGTGTAAATCTCCAGCTCACTCAAAGTACACATGAGTCTTCTGCAACGGCTCCATGAAAGATTCAAACTGTCAGAAGTTGGCCATCTGTCATCTGCCTCCATGTTTGCCTCTGACTTTCAGACTCTCTGTGTGTTTGTTCGGATGTTTGCCACATGCTGACGCTCCATGTGTGTTCCCTCCTGCCTTTACCTCCACTCAAACACCACAGAAGAAGAAGAGCATGGACTCCCACTCCCACCGCTTTGAAATGAAAGTAATAATTACTTAAGTTACGTAAGTACATGAGTGTAAATCCAACGTGGATAGAATGAGTGTGTATAGTGTGTGTGTGTGTGTTTTGCGTGCACACTTGTGTCATTGTGTGCATACTTAAATACAGTCTTCTGAGGGTCATATGAGTGTTCCAGTCTTTTTTTTTCTGCTATTGTGCAGCACCGATGGGGAATTCTCTTTTCAACTGCCCTCCTTTTTTATTTTCTGTCTTTTTTCCTGGCATTCACTGCTGCTGCAGCCTCAAAAAAGATACAATGGGTCATTTCATCCCATTCAACAACAATGAGCCAATCAACAATCACAAATGGACGCTGCTACATCTGTGTAAAGAGGAACTAAACCTTCAGCAAAAATCACACTTTTGCATCTTCATGCTGCGAGTACCTGACACTTAAGGATTTAAATGTGAATATAATTCAATTCAAGTGTAATAAAGAGACTTTAAGGAGACAAACAGTGGAAGGTTAACAATAAAAACAGTGTTTGAACACAGTACTAGGGGTGTGCATTGCCATGAATCTTATGATACGATACGATTCACGATTTTCATGTCACAAAATACAACATATCCCAATATATCCAGATATATCACAATTCGATATACATCACGATGTATCACAATATCAATCATTTAAAATGTCTACTTTACAAGTATTAAATGGTATGAAACACAATTTATTTCATTTTTTTTTTAACTTGTGAGAAGTACATGGTAACTAATTCAAGAACCAATACCAAAAACAAGTGGTATGTTTATCAAACTGTCAAATACATTTTTTCAAAAAAGTGTAACATTTGCTTCTATAACAGATTCTGATTCTGTTAAGTTGTTAAAAAAAAAACAGTCACAAGGTCTGATGTGGTTCACTGACACCTAGTGATCGGGCGTTTACGCGCTATGCATATATTAACGCAAATAAATGTTGTTTTTTCGCTAAAAATGATTTAAAAAATTGATTTGGACATTATTTTTTGGATCGATATGATAATCGTGCAGTGGAATATTGCAATATATCCCCAAATACATTTTTCTTTCACCCTTAGTACAAACAGTGCCACGTTAGCAATAAAAACCAGTGACAAGACACTTAACGTGACAACAGTGTGTGTGTGTGTGTGTGTGTGTGTGTGTGTGTGTGTGTGTGTGTGTGTGTGTGTGTGTGTGTGTGTGTGTGTGTGTGTGTGTGTGTGTGTGAGAGAGAGAAAGAGAGAGAATCAGTGTGAGACAGAATAGATCCCACCAGGTCACACTACCAAATCTTTTCAGCTGCAGGTAATAGTAAAGCGTAACCATTTCCCTCTTTCGCGTCACACAGTCAGTGTCTGAACAGTTTTTTTTTTTCAAATGAGATTCATTTGGCAGTGTGTAAGGAAGACACACTTGGTCACGACTGTTTTACGAGGACACGCTGCATTTTGGGCAAAGGAAAAAAAAAAACAGAATAATCAATGGAATGGGTTTCAATGGTTGACAATAAATGGCAAAAAAAAACAGCTGTTGCTTTGTTTGAAATGATGCTTTCAATGTTTATTAAGGTGGACAACAGCAGAAAAAGAAAAGACAGGTGGAGGTAAAGTTGAAATAATCCCTCTCACCATCAGTGGCCAGTTGTCAAAGTCAACTGAAGCCCAGTTAATGAAGAGGTAGGTAGATTTATTAGTGGAACAAAAAGAAGCAAAGGGAGGGAAGAGGAACCAGCAGAATAAAAGGCACCCAGCAAATAACCACAGCAACAAACCAAGCCCAATGAAATGAAGAGAAAAGGAAAAGAAAGGAAAGAATGGAGCAGGACAGCTGTGAGCATAAAGTGAATATATTTGAAGATGAGGCTCTTACTGTCTGTTGGAGGTCTGGGATTCCAATGCGGATCACCACACTGTTTCCTGTTGGCTCGTCCATGGGTGCACGTCCACCGTGTGCTCTGTGCTCTGCAGCAGCGCCGTCCTCTCCCCGGGAGCTGCTGCTGCTGCTTTCAGTGATGCTACTGCTGCCCCCCTGGCTGCCGTTGGCTGCGTGTGTGTGAGGGTGTGTGAGTGGGTGTGTGCGTACTGCTGCTGCTGCTCTTGGTGCTGCTGCTGGTCCTGTCGTGCACGGCTGGGTGGCTCATGTTTGCCGGCTGCCGGACGCAGAGGCATGCTCCGTGTGAGGGACTCGATCTATGAACCTCTCTCTCTCTCTCTCCACTCTGTTTCTCTCTCTCTCCCCTCTCACACTCTCACACACACACACAAACATGCCAAGTCGCACATGCAGCAGACAGTGAGTGTTGCTCACAGCATATGCAGCGTTCATCACTCGCCTGGGAGAGAAACAAGAGAGAGAGACGGAGAGGAGAGGAGGAGAGGTGGGGTGAGAAAGAAACACAAAAAGGAGATAAGTAGCAGGTTAACTTTACGACGACACAAAAACACAATACACGACTGTAGTCATGTCATTCACAATGCAGAGATGGAATACTTTTATCACAGCAGGGGCCACAAAATGTGATCTGAGGGCCACGTTATCAAAATCAATTTATTAATTCATTCAGCAGACAAAAACCTATTCAGAGAACAAATGATGAAAGTGTCTAATCGTACGGTTGCGGTACGGACAACTACCGGTGCTATTGGTACGTGTACCGAAGTACACGTAAGTAGCGTCTTAGGGTTAGGTTTAGGGTTAGTCTTAGTCACGCAACCTAAACTGGCCAATGACCAGTGACGTGCAGTGACCACTAAGGCTGGGTAGGCACGTTGTAAATCCAGACCACCAATGACAATTTCATATGTTTCTGCTGACAAGTGTTAATTCAATTCAAATCAATTTTATTTGTATAAAGCAATTTCCAACAAAGTCATCTCAATGTGCTTATTAAAATATAAAATTCATAATAAGAAAGGAAAAACCCAACAAGATCCACATGAACAAGCATTTAGCCATCTAACAAAATCAACATCATAAACACCATTAAAGAAACATAAACAATTTAATATAGCCTCCATACTCTCCAACAGGATATATCTCATGACACGGCAGCACATCTGTTGTTTGTGTTGAAAACACAGAGAAAATGTCAACAACAACTCAGAACAGCCTCAGTGAGGAGCATCCACAAAGTCAATCCTTCCTTTTGTACCATTCACTGTAGAAAGTATATAACATGTTCTGACTTTACCTTAGCTGAAGATCTGGTAACTCAGGTGTTGGTCTCCATCTTTTAAAAGCTGTCGTATTTCCTCAAAAAAAAGTTTCTCTATCATCTCTTGAGCTGTTATCCTGACTGTAGTGTTATCCTGCCCACTAGCTAGAGAACATAGCAGCAGCGGTCACATGGCATCTATTCACTAATGTACTGTGAACTTACCTATAGCATTTAGCATAGCGCGGTTACGGCCAAAGGCAGCATGCGCAAACACGTAAAAACACGCAATGGGAACGGAGGCAGAGGAGCAACGTGCCTTTGGGAGGGGGCGTGGCCTCCCTCTGCCTTACAGCGTAGTGAAAAAAAAAAAAAAGTGTGCAGCTGTTCCAGGAAATAGTGCTGTTTAGTAATTTGGGCTATGAAACACACAAAATGCGGACACTTTCAAATTTATAGGTACTGTAGGCTATTGGAAATGGAAAAATAAATAATTTATAATTATATTTTAATTAAAACAAATAATCAAAATATCAATTCACCCTTGGGTAGGCACTGCCTACCTTGCCTACCCTGACGGCACGTCACTGCCAATGACTGACCTATGACAAGACCTAAACTGGCCAATGAGCGGTGCTGCGTATGGATAGAATGTTGGTATATTGACACGACAACCGTACGAATAGCCACTGCCATAAATTATTGAGAATGTCGTGTCTTCTTTGCAGACTGGAGGAATGGGCATTCTTCTTACATCTTGTCAGCCTGGTCTGATACCATGTCATCAGGTAAGCAAAAAACTTTCACATTTTTGTTGAAAATCTTCTAAACATTCTTCAGGTCAGGTTGTAGCTTAGTCCAATGTCCAAGTTGAAGATCCTTCAGGAAAATAGTCAACATCACTTCAAGAAACAGTCAATCCGTCCTCAAAAGTCAAAAAATACGGGTCACGGCACCAAATCTGTAAGACTTTTCCCTACCTTTTTCCTGAATCTTTTAATTGAACAGCTCCGAAGACAGATGACAAGAGTAGTAGAATTTCCATGAGGTTTATTCCAGTTACAGTCACAATTAAAATACACACAGGTGGCCGGAGGAATATGTCTTTGTATGTCTGTGTGTCTCTCAGTTCTCTGTGTATCTCTAGCTCTGTCTATGTCTACCTACAGGGTTCTCGCCAGTGTTGTTGCGCATAGGGGCCCTCAACGTTGTAATTTTGCTCCACTGCGGAGCAATGGTGCTGTTGTTATTTTCTTTTTTAATTGGTGCCAACGTAATAATTGTTGCAGACTTGGACACAAAAGGGACTCCCAGGTGTGCACTGGTTGTTTTAACTCTTTTTTTATTCTGAATAACCCAGCAACACATTCATCAGGTGCACCGTCGAATTAATACAGGCGATTGGCTCCGACGCTTCCGTCTTTACCTGAGGACGCTTGCAGCGCTTTAGCTGCCCCATATGCACATTTTTAAGCTCCGAGGTGTGCTGACAGTCTCGACACTGCTGTGCGTGGAGACCCAAAATATTGTGGTCTGGAAAGGCTCGGTCGAGAAGGCACCACCCCGCTCCCAACTCGCCATTTACTGGGGGCCGCTTACCGGGGCCGTGGACATGGTTACCTTGCTAAGCCCTCTCCGCTCTACGGCAGGCACGGAGCCCCCTCACCCCCAGCACGGACTGTGCACATTTATCTCTGCATTTACTGTCCCTGACATAAATAATTAATTTTGTTTTTTTTTATTAATCCAACTTTTGTTTAAAAACCCAAATGACACAAGTGTGATGAGAGCTGATAATATAGGTTTTTAAAGTTGCTTTGTTGGTGCACAGCAAAATGTTTAGTTCCTTGTGGGATTAATGCTGTTCGTTAAGTTTTGTTTGGAAGTCTATATTTTTACTGAATAAGCTTTTGTGTTAGATCAGATTGAATTGAATCTGATCTGAATCGATAAATTACTAAAATATTAGCATGTTCAGCTAATATTTTAGCTGTTTATTGATATATATTTCTTTTGTAGTACGATTACTGTTGGATTTGGTGATTTGATATAAATAAATATATTAGTGTTACATTTGTTTGGTTACTTTAATGAATTTGGATACTGACACATATACCTTGTTTAAAAGTATGAAATAGCCACAAAGTCAGGAAAGGAAAAAAAGATTGTAGCACCCTGAATCGGAATCGAATAGAATCGTCAGGTCCCTTAGATGCCACACCCCTAAAGGTAAGGCAGTAAAAAAGTTTTAAAAAAAAAACAACTTTAGCTTTACTTCACAAATTTTGACCCTCAAAGGGATATACATTTCAAAATTTTCCGCGACGCTCGCTCGAGGGCCACGCCCCTCACACTGAAAAATTCCTGGTGAGAACCCTGAGCTGTGTGTCTTCATGGCATATACAGCAGTGTCTGGTACAAACGTGATCTAGACATATATTACAGTGCAGTCTAGCTCTTCTTAGATCCCTTCGCTGACCGTGAGGTCATGTACACAATGTGTGAGTGTTCAAACCAAAGTGTCTGGGCCTACTGGACATTACAAACTACAGATCTAATAATAATAATCTAGTAATAATGAGCAATCTGAGCATTAACACAGGAAAAAACTAACAATTAAGTCTGTTTTTTGTTTGTGTTATTAGTCATGTTGTGTATTTGGGTTGTCAATTTGTGTGTTTATGGTGTCGTTTTGTGTGTTCTCTGGGATTTTGTATGTTTTTGGAGTCACTTTGGGTATTCATTTTGTGTATTTTTTTTTTGTCCTGTATTTTATGTGTTGTTTTGTATATCTTGCAATTTTAAACTTTTTATTTTGGGTATTTGTTGATTTGTGTTACGAGTCAATTTGTGTTTTTGGAGTCACAACTGAATTTTTGGTGTTGTTTTGTGTATTTTCTGTGATATTGTCTGTTTTCTTGGATTCATTTACAGACAGAATAATTATTATTATTTTTATTTATTTTTTGTTGTTTAATAGTTTCATTTATTTATTTTCTTTTTCCTGTTGGAATTAAACATTTCCTGTTCTGAAATAAACATAACGTAAAATAACATTTTGACTTATTTTGCTATTCATTTTAAATGATTTTGGGTGTCATTTTATCATTTTTACTTTACGACAGTTGCTCATGTTTGTCATAATGTAACAATGACACAACACTGATGTAAAGTGATCAGTGTTTTTTTTTTTCAGTAACGGGGTAATCTAACTAATGACTTTGTATGCCATTACAACACCGTTAACGTTACAGAACGTTAAATGTGGTGCGTTTCATGCATTGATTGAATAAAATGTTATCCGAAAGCTCCCCTGGCTTCATACTCAGTTGTAGTGAGGAGGTGGGTTAAAAACAAGGTAAGCGATTATGATTGGCTAAGGCGGCATCATGTTTCATGGTAGCCAATCAGAGCCAGTGTTTTTACAGATGTGCCAGCACACGAGCCACACACACACACACATACACACAGAATCACCACAGATTGGATGAAGCAGCAGAGATGGTGAGCGTGGAGCAATCTGATGAAAAGTTGTCATTTTTAAGGTGGCGATACAAACACTACTTTAAATTAATTGTGGTCAAAGGGAAGTGTTCATTATATCCAGGAGTGAAGACTTTGTCCACATCCGTTGTAAGCAACTCAAATTTAATGAAGCACCTCACGACACACGCATCTAAAAAATGTGAATTATTTGACATAGAGCAACTTTTTTTTTAACAGTAACTTTCCTTGGTCAAGAGTTACTTTTTTTTATAGAGTAATTCAATTACTCACCCATTTACTTTTTCATAGTGAGTAGTGAGTAACTATAATTAATTACTTTTTTTAAAGTAACGTTGCCAACACTGAAAGTGATACACACAAATATGTAAAAATGTCCTTCAAAATGTCTGCATTTCTACATCTGAGGTGTGTGAATTGAGTTTAGCAGCAACAAGATCATCAAGGAATGTCACTAATGAACTGGGCTCAAGTTCATTTGGCACTGTTCACACTGGCTCTGTCACACATGGCTGCTGGGATTGGAGAGCAGTGTGTGTGTGTGTGTGTGTGTGTGTCGGTTTTGAACAGGGTGTTTGTTGAGATCAATACAGAGCAGGGTTTGGCCTTCATGCTTCAATTTATCTGTGAGCGAGGTTCACCGATCAAAGGTCTCCATGGTAAACACTGTCACACACACAGAACAAACTCACATAAATAGAAATACGGATTTTTGGTGCATTTTTTCTGTCTGTGGGAGTCATTTCTATTTGAGGTGTTGTTTAAACATTGAATAATCATGGAACAGTGGCTGGAAACAAATGCTGAGCTTGTTCTGCTTAAAAAGACAAGTTGTAGCTTGCAAACTTCAACCATATCATTGGTTATTATTTTAAAAAATGAATACAAATATGGACACATTGCCTCACATAACAATTTCAAAAAGTGAATGCAGGATCCGCTTGGCTCAGTTAAAAACGACATCAATTCCTAATTGAACTGGTGGCCAAAAAAAGCTGAAATGCTTTTCAAAGTCCTGCACATTTGATTGTTTTAAAACTGGCTTCACTTCACAATTTTTGTTTCAAATATTTTTTTTTTTTTTTTTTCTAACCATTTGTGCTTTCTTCTGTTTAGTTTTTCTTTAGCTTGCACCCATACATCCCATGTCAACCAGATAAAAGTCAGAATGAATCTCTATTCGTGCAGACAGGCCAAAACAGTTCAATACAGCAAATGAAAAAAGAACGTTTTTAAAAAATGCATTGAAGTACATTGATTTACCAATGTATTTCCAGCCCCCTACAGCAGACATGGGCAACTGGAAACTCAGGGGCCACATGTGGACCATAGTCTAATTTTGTGCAGCCACCCAAAAGTGGACACACAAAATGACACAAAAAAACACTGAAAATGGCAGAAAAATACACAAGATGACCCCAAAAATATAACTGAAATGACAACCATAAAACACAAACGACAACTAAAACTCACAAAATGAATGACAAAATATACTCACAAACAACAGCAAAAGTACATGAAATGACATCAAAAACACACAAAAAGATAGAAAATAATATCAAATGATATTTAAAAAAAACACACAACAACAAAAGTACACAAAATGACAACAAAAACACACAAAATAAGAAAATGATACCAAAAATGCAGAAAATGACAATAAAAACACTCAAGAAGAGAAAAAATCATACCAAATGATACCACAAACACAGAAACAACAGCAAAATGACAACAAAAATACACAAAATTCAAGAAAATAATACCAAAAATATGTAAAACAACAACCAAATTAAACAAAAAAAGAAAATAAAAATCCTAACAATGGTTAGATTTAAATGGATCAGACAGTCACATTTTTGCGGCCCTCAGTGTGATAAAAATGGCCCGTCTTAACTGGAAGGTAGAGAAATGAAACATAATCAAGATTTGTTGCTAAATTTCTTAGTGACTCACTGGATTTTCAGTAACAAACATGAAAGCTACATTTTACCTGGTTATATGGTTCCTGTGGGCTGTTACTCAGAGAAAATGGCTCATAAGTGAAAGCTATATGCTCAAAAGAGTGTAATAGCATTAGAACAGGATGTTTCTGTGCTCCAACTGTAAGGTAAACAGTATTTGTGCATCGCTGCCACTGCTGCTGGACACTCTACAGTGAGTAATCCAATTAGTATCGAAGCGAGACCATGTCAGGTAGCACTAATACACTAAAGGATTTAGCAGCTTGCTCTCCATGTGAATGGTTTTGCTCTGCCACTTCTTAATAGTGAGAAGAATTTGTTCATGCTCAGTGATGTAATTCAACATTAACAAAGCCACTGCTAGACTACGCTCCTGGTAAAAAAAATGTGCTGAGTAATAAACATTCTGTTAATTTAAATACCACATTAATAAATACTCTTAAACCAGTGAGGGATTTACTAACTGGTTTAATCTTTGATGAGTACCAGTATTTGAAGCAATTTGGAGAAAACAAAATGAGAAAACAAAGTTTTTATATCCTGAAAATAATAAGACATGATAAATTATTCTGTAGCCTACCATCCGTAAACAAGTTAATTTTGTTGACTAATTTTTTCAAACTGACAATAACTAAACTATGACTAATTGAAAAGAAATACATGTGAACAAAAACTATATAACCATATATTTTTGTGATGCACCTAAATTCCGGCCACCGAAAATGGCTCAAAAGTGCATTTTCGGTTTTTGGCCAAAAACGCGTTTCTTAGCAAAACCATCCAACCCAAACAAGATATAAGCAGAGGTTGAGATGGAGCAGTAAGTGTGTTTTATGTTCTCTTTCATAATATTTTGTTTGATGTCTCACTATGGGATGCACACCCTTGCTGCATCCCTCAGAAGCAATTATCTAATTACACCTGGTGAAACGTATCCGTCCACCACAGGTAGTCCTACCTACCATAAGTAGTGCACTCGGAGCATATTTCACATCCTGTGCTAGCTAGCTTAACGGTCTACAGATGGGCACTTCTAGCTTTGGATGCCTTTTTGCTTTGTCCGACAAGTGCTTTCCTTGTTCTTTCAGGCTCGGTCAGCACTGCCCTTGACGCCCTACCAAGGCTGTCAGGTGCCGGACGTTAGCACACTAGTTAACGACTCGGTTTTTTTCTCAGTTAGCACACCAGCTAACTGCCTCAACTCCCTGCCTGCACACCTACTCGGGAGGAATGGAGGCCAAAGCCCCTCACACCAGAGGGTTCGGGGACTCTGGAGCCCGACTCTGTTATTGCAGGAATAAGATATCGACCAGAGACCCACACCAGGGGCCTTGTGTACAAAGACTTGCATATAAAATGGTGTGAAAAAAGCGAATGTCTCAATCCAGAGACAGGCGTACGCTCGAAAAAATTCAGATGTTCAAATATGTGAGTACGACTGGACCCACACACCTAGCCTTTGAACATCTAAATCATTTACATATGTAAATCATATTGAAATGAGATCATCACGGGGATTCCCCTCAGCGTCATCAGAAAAGATGACTCTTAGCACCAGTAACACAGGAAAGAAGAGATTTTAAAACTTTTTAGACCGACAGCAACATGTGAGATGGAGCTAGAGTTAATATAAACATTAATATAGACACAAAGTTTGCTGAATGCTTGACTGTGTGTGTGTTACGAAGTGGATAGCGGATTAAAGAAGACAAATGCTATATTACTACTACTACTACTACTACTACTACTACTAATAATAATAATAATAATAATACTACTACTAATAATAACAATAATAATAATCAATCTGGAGTGTGTGCGGCTGCTAATGATGGCTGGACTGAAAGCATTTGAAAGTGTTCAGATTAAGTGTCTGTTCAGACACCTGCAGTAGATCAGCTCACAGAACTTTAACTTAGTGAACAACATGTGTCTGACTCATATTAGACAGATAGAAAAAATAAAAACTGTAACTCACAAAAAATTGTAAATGATACATCTCAACGGCAGCTCAGAGGTTCATGTGTGAATGTATTGTATTATTTTGGTAGTGTGCTTCATAAATCTAAATGTAAAGCTTCAACTATATAGAAACGTACGTACACCACCTCAGGACTTGACGTGAAAGACCGCACATCTCCACGCCCACTCCAGTTTTTGAACATCAGGATTTTGCCATGGGTTTTGATGTACGCCCGTTTTTGGGCGTATGTATCTTTTGTACATGAGGCCCCAGGTCTGCTCGGGCTGCCTGGTGCTTGAACACGCCCAGCTAGCTATCGACGTCCCCGGCTCGTGTCAACACTGTGTGGTGTGCACAACCAAGAGTCTCCGCAGACGGCTAGCACACCAAGCTAGCTTTTCTGGACATGACCTGTATCTCCCTTCACACGGCGCTGCCGTTAGAGCTGGATAAGAGGCGGGGGTCTTTATGGGGGCGACAGCAGAGCCTGGTGCCAGCTTCTCCTCTCCTTGGCTCGATGTGTGCAAACGTGCTGCTGCCCGGCTGGCCATCCCCTGGCCAACTGTCGTTGCTGATACCACCAAAAGGGCAACTTCCTGGACATGCCCGTAGTTGCAGAGGGGATTTGTGGTTCTGTGTGAGCCTCGATGCAATGGCGGTGTGAAGCCAGCAAGCAGGATGACGAAGCTCTCTGCCTCTTTCTCCCTCATAAAACCCCAGCTCGATCTCCACCTGCACATGGTAAGACGTTTGCACAGGCTGCTTCTCAGGGCTCGCAGTTTAGCATACCTAAACTGTCTGTGCCCTATCCCACCCCGCCGTGTCAACACGCTCGGTCCGGCTAATCCAAGAATCGGTTGCAGCGCCTTCAGCATAGCCCGCGTGCAGCATGCTCAGGCCAGGAAAAAGAAGAGAGCGGCCTGACCTCTCCTCTTTTCTCTGGTGGCACAGCTGTAAGTTCCTCATTTCTCCAGCTCCACCTGTTTTACTTTCAAGGATTGGCGTAATGAGAGAATTGCTTCTGAGGACTGCAGCAGGGGTGTGCATCCCATAGTGAGACATCTCAGTCACATTAATCAGAGAACCGGGGTTATGTAAATAACCTAAAGTTTCTGTGTCACGTCCACACTGTAGTTATGTGTAGTCTTCCGTCAACACAGACCACATAGCAGCCTGACGCACGGCTGCGCATTGATTGCAGCTGGTTTCAGTTTGTCAGCGCAAGTTTCTCAGAGATCCTCTGGAATTTATCATGATTGTACTTGGTCTGTGTTATAAAGATCATTACTTGGATGGGATTGAAATTAAACCAGTGTGCATAAGAAATGATCCACAACACAATAAAAGCACAAGGAGCAAACAGAGCGTGTGTGTCTCCAAGAACATACTTGGATAATAAATTAAGCTAAAAACAGATTTTCATCATTAACTTAGATGCACTTTGTGTTTTAATGAGAGAACATATTTAATTTGACTCTGTTTCAACAGCCCCGTCAGTCCTGGATAATATTATTTAATGTATGAGTGGGGTCAAGTTAAAGGGGACATATCATGCTAAATCCACTTTTTTAGCCCTTAAATGCATTTTGTTATATATTTAGAGTGCTTAGAAGTACAGAAAAAATCAAATTAATCTCTTCACGTGCTCCGTAGATATCTTTATATTCTGTTTTGCTCATATTTTTCAATCTGTTTCGATTTTTCTATTCTCTATTACGTTTTTTGAACTATTACATCACAGTATTTGCAGCAGAACTGCCAAATTAGTACACCAACTCTAGGTCCAACACTACGAGCAATCCGCCATTTTTATTTCTCGCTTTTATTTTGTAGTCCAAGCTTCAGGATGCCGAAGTTACGAGAGGATAAGTCAAAATCTTTGGTTGTTGGATGTAGTGACCCACACGCTTCATTACAACGTCTCCCAGCATCAGAACCTTTTCGAAGTGCCTGGTTGAGTTTTATTTTTCATCTGTGGGTAAGGTCATTTTTGTGTGCGCGAAGCACTTCAAGGATGACCGCTTCAGCAACCTCCACCAGTATAAAGAAGGATTTGCCGAAAGACTTTGTCTGATTGAGGGTTCAATTCTTTCTATCTTTGGAGACAATGAACAGAGCACTTCGGTAAGCTGTAAATAACGCTAAAAAGTGTGATGATAAGACGTCCCTGTCATTGTTTTGTTAGCATTAGCAGTTGCACCGTCTTCATATGTTAGCGCTGTGTGCTCGTTTTAGATCCTTGATGATATGGCCTACGTGATTTAATTTAAGTCTAAAGTTTTCATTAGTCATTTTATTTTGCTGTTTTTGTCTTTGAAAAGACTGTATTAAAATGCATTTCGTGACGTTAGCTTGGCGCTAGCGTTAGCTCGGTGCTTGTGTTAGCTCACTTGTTAGGGTTCTGCAGGTTCATCTTCTTCATTTTCATCTCGCTCCGCCGGGTCAGACTCTGGCTGGAACATGTAAGGCTGGATGGACAAGTCTTCTGTTGTTGACATTGTGTAAATAACCTCTGAATAAAAAGTTTATGCGCCGCTACATAGCCGTATCTCTTCTATCAAACTACAAAAATGGCCGAGCAGGGTGGAGTTGAACCGAGTGTCACCTGAAGAGGGGGCGGGGTATGAAGTGTCTCATTTGCATTTCAAGAGACCGCACCAAAACGAGTTGCTCTCAGAAGCACATCAGAAAAGGGGTAGAAAAGGGGTCTGTGGAGCTATAATAATGAGGAATTCAGACCCAAGCATTGCAGTTCCGCTTTATATAGACCACAACTGTATGATTTATATCTAAAAAGGAAGGATTTAAAACCATGATGTGTCCCCTTTAAACATTTTATTTATTTCATTTTATATTGCGTATTAGTGGAATGTCAGTGCAAAATAAATATGTTCATATCTTTAATTGATTTATTCTTTGAAGCATTATTATTCATTCATACTATTGCAAAGTTTTATATTTAGTGAAGTTAGTACACATTCATATGCATAAATGCAATTGGACTAAAAATGTATTTCGGCGTTTCGGTTCTTAGCCTTGGTTTTTTCATTTTTGGTTTTTTTTGTTTCATCCAAATGTTTCATTTCGGTCCATCCCTAATATAGTTTATTCGACACTGCTCACAAATGTTCCTAATCAATAGATTTGAACGGTAATGAGAATTACACTTGCATCACACTCCTCTGCCTCTGTTCCCATTGCGTGTTTGCGCATGCGCAGTCATGTCCCCAAGATGAAAACCGCGCTATGCTAAATGC
The DNA here is from genome assembly GCF_900634775.1 of Gouania willdenowi. Taxonomy (NCBI): domain Eukaryota; kingdom Metazoa; phylum Chordata; class Actinopteri; order Blenniiformes; family Gobiesocidae; genus Gouania; species Gouania willdenowi. The sequence continues at coordinate 42,854,066 of NC_041049.1, forward strand.
TATATGTAAGTTCACAGTACATTAGTGAAATTATGCCATATCACCGCTGCTGCTACGTTCTCTAGCTAGTGGGCGGGATAACACTACAGGCAGGATGACAGCGCTAGAGGTAATAGAGAAACTTTTTTTTGAGGAAAAACGACAGCTTTTAAAAGATGAGAGACCTGCCAGACCTTCAGCAAAGGTAAGGTCAGAAAATGTTTCATACTTTCTACAGTGAATGTTACAAAAAGGATTGGCCTTGTGGATGCTCCTCACTGAGGCTGTTCTGAGTTGTCGTTGTCTTTTTCAATCAATCAATCAATCTTTTATTTGTATAGCGCCAAATCATAACCAATGGTATCTCAAGAAACTTTACAGTAGAGCAGTCTTAAGGACGGACTCTTCATTTTATGGATACACACATATGCATATATACGTATATACACATACATATGTATCCCACACCCAACATGAATTCATCATGGCGGCAAGGAAAACCTTCTGTTAAGCAGTAGGAACCTTGTGTGGATCCCATTCCTATGATGAACAGCCATCCACGTTATGCTGTGTTGGGTGTGTGCAGAGGAGAGGGTGGAGACAGAGCCGCTGAGACTCTGTAACTCCACACTGAGGATCCCACGGACCTGCAAGACAAAAGCCAGAAGGAGTACAGGAGCAAACACACAAGGGAAGAAGCAGACATAGAGGGAGTGTTTGAGAGAGGAATGGGACCCTCTCCGGTCCCTCTCTAACCTAAATGACCTCTCTCTTAACGCCCTCTCCAACCTCTCTCCAACCGAGCATGCCAGACCCCCCCCACCGGCAGTCTATGCCTATTGCATCTTAACTATGAGCTATGAGCTGGTTCCTAACTAAAAGCTTTACCAAAGAGGAATGTTTTGAGCCTAACCTTAAAGGTAGAGAGGGTTTCTGCCCCCGAACCGTGGTTGGTAGATGGTTCCAGAGAAGTGGGGCCTGATAACTGAAAGCTCTTCCTCCTATACTACTTTTAGAGACAAATGGAACAACGAGTAGGCCAGCATTTTGAGAGCGTAGTGTTCTGGGGGGATTGTATGGCACTATAAGCTCCTTGAGATAGACTGGTGCCTGTCCATTTAGGGCTTTATTAGGGCTTTATAAGTTTTTCTCCGTGTTTCTGTTTCTCCAACACAAACAACGGATGTGCTGCCGTGTCATGAGATATATCTTGTTGGGAGAATATGGAGGCTATATTAAACAATTGTTTATGTTTCTTTAATGGTGTTTTACGATGTTGATTTTGTTAGATGTTTACTGTAAATGCTTGTTCATGTGGATCTTGTTGGGTTTTTTTTTTCTTATTATGAATTTTTTATTTTGATAAGCACATTGAGATGACTTTGTTGGAAATTGCTTTATACAAATAAAATTGATTTGAACTGAATTAACACTTTTCACCAATTGTCATTGGTGGTCTGGATTTGCAACGTGCCTACCCAACCCTAGTGGTCACAGCACGTCACTGATATATATATATATATATACATTGTTTGCGAAACATTTTATTCAGCTTTCTATATTTTGGGATTATTTTCTGCAATGTTGTCCAACTTTGTGTTTTTAAAGCCTTCAATTTTTAGATATTAAACAGCGTTGGGATAACGTATTACAAAGTAACGGATTACGAGTAATGATGTGTAACACTTAAAATACAGGTAACTAAAAAACTCAAGGGACTTCGAAAAAGTTCTAATCATCATTGCATTAAGCTAATTCGAGGCTCCATAAGAACACTAGTTTGTGAATGATTAATACTCTTGTGTATTTTTTTGTTTCACTATGCTGTTCAAATGATAAGGCACAATTGTATCAAATTAAAGGTAAAAGCTGGTTGAACACAAACTGAGATGTGACTGTGTGTCAAATCGATTTAAACACTTTTTGTTGCAACAGCTGAAACCTTAAAGTATGTTGGAGCATTATGCAGAGTTCATGTTCACACTGCAGACCACATTCTCAGTCAAAACCTCTTTGCTCGGGAACATTAAAGGGGGTGGACATGAATTCTAAGGAGTCGAGCTCCTACTCCGCTCTGATCCCCCCCTCACTCCCATCGTCTTGCTCTCCAGCCCAGTGAATACAAAGTGAATAATTCATGACCGTACGCAGCAGTGTGTGTGTGTGTGTGTGCACGTGGCCTCGGTGCAATGTACTTTATGCAAGTATCTGAAACAACCTTTTAGAGTCCCTGCTCTAGAGCTGTTGATGACAAAAGTCACGAGTCCAAAGAAAATCCACAGCAAGACACCAGTTGGCTGTATATCCATACATCTGATGTCAATCAGAGAAGAATCAGAATTAATACAAAACAACACCAAAAATACTCAAAATGGTAGAAAAATAAGCAAGATGACCATAAAATAAACTTAGGCTGAACGACTACCCTGGTCTGGACCAGGTTTTGTTCTGGCTAGGATCTAAGCGAGTACTTTAAGAAATTTAAGTACTAACACTCATCAATTCCTGCATTAATCCCTTCCTGGTTTTACTGCAGTGTTGTTTTGGGTCTGAATTAAGGATTTTATTTATTTATATTATTAAAGAATTATTCCTCTGTATATTATTATTATTATACAAAACTGTCTGAGGCATTGTACTGCCTGCAAATACTGTATGTATGTATATCTCCTCAATATGTATATATCTGTATCCATTATTCTTTTTAGATTATTTTTTCTATTTATATTTATGTATAGCTTCTCACTTCATTTTATCTTCAAATTAAATTTCCCCACTGCGTAATGAATGAAGCATCTCTACTCAATTGTGATGTAAGTTGCTCGACACAGTTCCTCCGAGTGTGATTGGTTTGACGCTGTAATCTCCACCTTTGTCAAGAACGTGCACGTAGCCAGGCTGAAATCAACTCGCTTAATTTAGCAAGTTGTAATCTAGATTCGTAGGACAGCTTCTGTCTGATGCATGGCCGGCCCAGCCTATACGCAGACGAAGTGGCTGCTTAGGCGACCGTGGCTCAGGTGGTAGAGGGTCGTCTTCTGATCGAGAGGTTGGGGGTTCGATCCCAGTACCTGACTATGTGTCATAGTGTCCTTGGGCAAGACACTGAACCCTAAGTTGCTCCCAGTGGTCGACTAGCGCCTTGCATGGCAGTCCTGTCCCACTGGTGTGTGAATGTGAGAGTGAATGAGCTGATATGTAAAGCGCTTTGAGACTGCTTCAGTGTGGTGATAAAGCGCTATATAAAATCAAGTCCATTTACCATTTTTTTTTTACTTATGGCCCCCTGGCCACTAGAGGACTCCCAACCTGGCAACCCCACATACATGTTACTGGTATTGCTGTGCATTGCGCGTATCAAAACTGGAATTGCCTACTACTCTTAAACATGTTCATGAATTATTTCTTACCTCTTTAGCACCAAAAGAATATCTGTAATATTACATTAATATATGTAAAAATCACATTTTTCTATTAGCTCTGTCTGCTAGTGCATAGCATCTCTTCTTCACTGTTAGAATAGCTGCATGCCAAACGACCACTGGGTTATCAGCATCCTCTGCTGGTCAAAACAAATATTTCATGTATATACAGTACACTGACTAAAATGGAATATCCATTATGCAGAAGTGGGTAGTAATGCGTAATTTTGCAGAATACTTTATATATGTACTTTTACTCCATTACTTTGGGCTACATGCATGTTTTTACATCAATTTGTCGATAAATAAGTTCAGACAAGCTCAGATGCAGCTCTGCAGCTCTCTGTCAGAGACATTATTAAACAATCACAGCAGCAGCACTGCAGCAGAACAGCGCTGTAGCCCCGCCCCTTCCACGGCTTCCCTTCACATCACTGTAGTTCAAAAAATACTGGCCAGAAAATGTGCAGTTACACCCTGTTTGCCTTTCCAATGTCATGTGATGCACTTCCTACTTTATCAGCCCAAAACGGTGGAAATCTCGACTTCTAGGAATTCCACTTCAAATCTGAGAAAACGTGTTGGCAAGTAGGCTGAAATGTAACTCGTGATAGCTAAGTTAACCATCTAATATGGAGTGAGTTAAAATATCTATACAACACATTAACACTATGAGTACTGCTGCTCAACCCACTTCTTTTGGTAGCCTATTGCCTGTCGTCGGGTTAACTACAAACCATCTGTTAGCGGGTGTAGCGGTCCCAGTTTTAATGCAATGTAGGGGATACATATATCATGTGAGACTAGAGAACCTAAGAAATATACACATACCAAGCATGTCATGTTAGCTTATCAGCAAGAAGGAATGAAGGAAAGCTCCAAAGTTGGGCTAAATGACTGTGTCTCTTGATGTTTTTCAACCTTGGGGTCGTGAACCAATGTGGGGTCGCCTGGAAATAAAATGGGGTCGCCTGATGCGTCTGATGATACTTTCATTCTGTTTTTTTTTTTAATGCAGGCTGCATTTTTTTAAATGAATATATTCAAACATCTAATTCAGGGAGTGATGGTTTGTTTTGGAAGTAATAAATTGCATTTGAACTTGTACTTGTACTTTTTTACTCTTACTCAAGTACTTAGTTTTATATAGTACTTTTACTTCTACTTGAGTAATTATATTATGAAGTAACTAAAATAACAGAACAGAAGGTATTCAGAATGATGACCATTTAACACAAATTACAACAAAAACACACAAAATGAATGAGAAAATATACTGAATTGCACCAAAAACACACAACACAAACAAAAGTACATCATGACCACAAAAACAAGCACAATGACAGAAAATGATACCAAAAAGGCATCAAAATGACCCTCTCTCCTACAGTGAAAAACAGAGGCATGGGTTGTGGAAGGAGATAAAGGAAAGCAGCAGAGAGCAGCAGCAGAAGAAGTGGCTGCAATGGTCAGTGGGCCAAGAAAAGAAGCTGAGAGAAAGAGAGAGTGGAAGGAAAGAAGGTTGTAACAGGGAGGGAAAGAGGGAGGGAAGGAGGGATTACACATGGTCAGCTTTGACAAACCGACTTCATGGCCCGTGGGCCAGACTATATGCGATAAGTGTTCAGAGTCCATGAGAGGCTGCTTCACGCTGTCCTACACCTGGTGAAGCAAATGTCACGGCCACTCACACACTGAAGGCACCTCAGGCCACGTGGACACATACACACAAGTTCAGTCGTGACTATGACTGACGATAAAAAGAAGCATCAACAGAAAATTAAAGCTGATGGAAATGATACATTTTGGTTTTTCATCAGATAAAAATAAAGTTTAGGCCTCATAGATCAATAAATGAAGATCTTTTGCTCAAACAAAGATGTAAAAGTTTGAAAGTGCTGCTTATTTGATCTCCACTGTAAACACTATTGAAAATGTCATGCATTGCAGGAGTCCCCTCTTCTCAATTTTTTTTTTTTTTTACTTTTAGCTGTATTGTTGTTTATCTATCTTGTTGTTTGGTCTGTATTTCAGCCTTTTTGAGTATTTTTGTTGTCATGTGTTACATATAAAGTAGTGCTGGGACCTTATGGCGTTAATTGCGATTGATTGCTTAATTAATTCCAGAAAAAAAACAAAAACAAAAAAAATTCTCATTCCATAATATTGATGCACACTATGTGAGATGAGAAGTCGTTACTGTGCTTGGTGGGCATTTATTTTAGTTTATAATAACGTCAAATAGAAAACAAAAGCCCAGTTGTGTGCATATTCAATTCAACTCAACTTTATTTATATAGCTCAAATTACAACGCAAAGTCAACCCCAATCGCTTAAAAAATAAACATAGTCCATAGTAAAAAGAAAGAACCCAACAAGAACCACATGAGCAAGCATTTAGCGACAGTGGGAAGAAAAAACTCCCTCTTTTTCATAGGAAGAAACCTCCAGCGGAACCAGGTTCTGAGGTGCAGCCAGAAAAGAGAGCCCTCGGAGAGCGAGGAGAAGGCACAGACTGCAGGAAAAACATGATACACTGTGATACACTCGTTCCGAGTGTTTGGGTTAACATTAAACGTCTTGCGGAATCCTCCATGCTCTGAAATGCTACCACTACAGATAAGGTTTTGTCTCGTACTGGTCACACGTAATGATATAAATTGTGCAAGAAAACGTGCTTTTCTTTATTTCAATATGCAAAAACACGTTTGTTTTAGAAAGTTTGCAAAAAAAATCAGTGCTTTGTGAACAATGCAATCATAATAATCTTTATTCATATTACACATTATGTTAGCACTCAGTGATGAAAATAATTAATACAATTTTGTTGTTTAAGCTCATTTATTGTTTTCATTGATTCAGTCATATACCAAAATCCATTTGAACAAAAAAAACGTTGCTGGTGGAGCTGAGGGGAGTGGTCTGCAGCTGGACCCCTCTCATTAATTTAGATTAATGGAGATTAATTCATTACAAAGTCTCTAATTAATTAGGTACATTTTTTTAATCGAGTCCCACCACTTATAAAAAGTTGTCTTTTATTTTTCTTTCTTTCTTTTTCAAATGTTAAGGAAAATCTGATTACACTTCAAAACAACTTAAGTAGTAACGTAAAAATGAATAATTTCAAAAAATTGTGTGCTGTGTGTACATGTGAAATAAATAATAAACCATAGTTAAATCAAAAAACACCATTATATATATATGAATGAAATTGGACATCTGAATATAACTCTGCCACACTATAACACACGCATTCAGACCCCGGGGCCACACGCAGAGGCCCCCATATGGAAAATTTGCCATGCGCTAAAAGCTTTTCGGAATCAATATTTTACAGCAACTATTACACCGCATCCCAAAGCGTCTGCATCCAGCTCGCATGTGATGACGCAGCAAACAGATGTGGTTCCTGCTTCCTAAAATACACACATGCACGCACGCAGTTAAACATCTGTGTTCACAAAGAATTCCTTTAATTTTCTGAATGCATATATATGTATTTTGCTTTTATTTTTTGATATTTTTTACTTTAAATTCCCTTGATTTTGTGATATATTTCTATTTGATAATGGGAAAATGTTTGATTTTTGAAAAATGACGAGTTCTATTGGGGAGAACTCTGGAGAGTGATGGCTGGTTCGAATCTCATCCGGGCCAACACTGGATGTTGAGCAATTCCCTTACACTCAATTGCTCCCTGGGCACCACATTCTGCAGGCTGCCCACTGTTCCTCAGGGATTGATTAAATGAAGAGAAAACGTTTCATATATGTGAAAAAACATATTTGACAAAAAATGAAGGTGAAAGCCCTGATTCTTCTTCTTCTTTCAACAACATAAGATTAAAAAAGGGTTTAAAAGCGGTGAGCCCTGCAAATATTAGAGTTTTAATGATTTTGTGCATTTGGATATGCTGAGATTAGTTGGTAATTTACACACTTAGTAATGTTTTCTCTTCAATTTTTTACTTTCTCCTGCAGGTCAAATTGAATGCTCTCAAGAGCCGGATTTGGCCCCCAGGCCTTGAGTTTGACACATGTGCCTGAAAGTATTTATAATTTTAGTTTAGGCCAGAAATTGGCAACTGTTATCAATGGAGGCAACAATAATATACAAAACAAGGACAAAAAGACAAAAACTGCTGTATTAATGCTGAGATTGGTCATTATTCTAAATACTGACATGAATGATGATCATGTGATCAGATAATTACATTTTTGTGGTGCTCACTATATGATATAGTTGCACATATTTGCTGTCGTGCATTTAGTTGCACATAGCTACCAAATGTATATGAATGAATTGACAACAAAGCAACATCCCTGAGGACGTTTCCTTATGTAAGCAATGGAAATGCAGTCATTTGACACTTTGCTTTAAGTGGCTTGTTATAAAAGACACATTCACTATATGTATGTTCTGTAATATAACTTAACGGCTGAGGAATAATCCAGAAAAAATATTTGATCGCAAAATGTGTAAAACTCAATATTAAAGTAGTGTTGGATTTATATTTGTATTTTTTTTTTTTTAAATGCCAAAAACTGTTTGAGACAAAATCATCATCGATATATGATATAAAATCATTTAATTTCATTTCACGCTTTTTACGCCCTTATCCTTAAATCCCTACCACAGGAATTTATGGTGTGTTTTTTGCAGTGAAATATTCACACAGAGTTGAAATAAATAAAATGAATGAATTAATGAATAAATAATAATAAAGCTTGGTGGCAAATAAAATACATTGATGGGTTTTTTGTAATCAAGGTATTCGTGAACCTCAGGGAAAAATATTTATAAAAAATATTTAAAAAAAACAATTTGAGGGACTTACAACAAAGAGGAATATTCTGCTGAAAACTACAACAATTAAGGTATTCTCTTTCTAAGGCCACCTGCGGATTAACATTTTTTGATGGATTTATATCAGGGATATTTTTTTCTTGCAATTATTAAATACCCATTACCCCTTGAGCTTTTATGGCTATTGATCCGTGTGTGTGTGTGTGTGTGTGCGTGTGTGTGTGTGTGTGTGTGTGTGTGTGTGTGTGTGTGTGTGTGTGTGTGTGTGTGTGTGTGTGTCCAGTGGCAGCAACACATCATCAGTCTGCAGCTTTGATCTGAGGTTGTCACCAGCGCATCAGTTCAAAACATCTGACAGTGCTGTGATGTGTGTTTATTACTGAGGCTGAGAATACATGAGGATTTAATGTCAAAGATAATGAGTCACATCTTCAACAAAACAATTTTCGTCATTACTAAATCTATTGTGGTCATTAGCTGGGAAAAAAAAAAAAAAAGACAAAATAGCAGTTAAAAATATATATTTACTTTGGGAATAATGTTGCACGAGATTGTCCATAACATCTTCAATATACACAGCAGGATATTGTTTAAGGTCTTAAACTCATCCCAGTCCATTCCCCAAGCTCATGAAATAATACTTTTGGTAAGAGGAAACAATTATTGTGTGAATATAGTCCCGTAAATAACATTTATCCATCCGTTTTCATATCCACTTGTTCCTGTTTTTCAGTAAATAACATTATCCCCTGATTTTCCAACAAAAACCAAAAAATTTACTGAAATTTGGAATGGACTGGGATGATTTTAAGACCTAAAACAATACTCTGCCGTGTATATTGACTATGTTATGGACCATCTTGGACATACATACATACATACAATTAAAAGTTAAAAATGTTAAATGTAGTATATATATATATATATATATATATATATATATATATATATATATATATATATATATATATATATATATATATATATAAATAACCATAAAAGTTCAAATGTGTTTACAAAATAAAAATAGGGAAATTTAATTTAAACCAAAAACTAAAAATACAAAACGTTGCACCTCTACATTAAAGGATAATAAAGCAACGTACAGTAGGTATAAATGGTAATCTAACACAACACAGTTTTCCCTTCCTGACATCCAAAAAAGTGAAAAGGATAGTGTTTACATACTTTTAGAGTATCTTGAGCCACCTACGCCACACATCCACACCCAAACTGGCCCATATAAACAATTACTAATGACAGGTATAGTTAGTCACTATACGTCCCCCGTCAAGGGGTGATAAAGGAAATGTAAATGAAACGCCAAAAGCACTGCTTAAGTTAAGGCAGGGGTTCTCAACTAGTCTCACCCTGGGACCCACATTTTACCGCGGTCATCAAATTGTGACTCAGTTTTTTTATAGAATTCAACCACAAATTATTTTTTTCTCAAATAGCTGTTGAAAACACACGTATATAATCTTTTCTAAAACATAAATTGCTTTATTTTCCTGTGTAACATGCATTTCACAGCATGCCTGTCAAAAGAAAAGTTTCTTTCAAAATAAAAGACAAGTCCAACATGATATTAAGTATTAATTTATTTTTGACCAGCTGTCCGTGACCCACCCAGTACAGGTCTGCGACCCACTTTTGGGTCCCGGCCTACCAGTTGAGAATCCCTAAATTAAGGGTATTTTTTGGGCTCCATGTGGAAGTTGAATCTCCAAGTGGATAAAAACCTCCTCTGCAACACAAAGCCCTTCAAAAAGAACTTTCAACTCAAGTATGTGCAGATGTATATTAGTCATTCTTTGTTCCATATTGTCATCACGGACAATACAAACAGGAAAGAGATCCAGGTTCAAGTGTTGCTTTCACTGTGATTAATGGATAGAAAGAGGCAGATGAAAACATTACAGAACCAGAGTGCATGTCCTTGGTGGATACAGCTGCATACTTTATTGGATTAGCCTAATTTATAACCACAGATATTTCATAACTCATGAGAAATCAGACAAAATGGTCTAAATATGTATGTATTGTTCAGATATCCAAACAATATTGGTTCACAAGAGCTTGTTTGTCTTCCCATTAAAACATGTGTATCAAAATCAAAGTGTGTAGGACTAATCCAGGCCTTTAGAGCAGGGATGTGACTCACTGGCTTCCAAAGCAAATCCACAAAATGGCCTCAAAAACATCCAAAAATCAACGAAAACACATAAAATGACATAAACATTTTAGAAATCATCAAGAAAAACACAAAAAATAACTGAAAAACATGCAAAATGACAAAAGTAGTGCACAAAATGACCAGAAAATTAAAGAGATTACAACAAAAAACAGTAAATGACTTCAAACACATACAAAATGACAAAAAAAATACACAAAATGGCTTTAAAACTTAAACAATAAGACAAAATATTCCAAAATGACAAAAGAAATACACAAAATTACAGAAAAATCAACAATAATTTTATAAAAAATCTACAAGATGTCAACAGAAATACATGCAATTCTGCTCAAAGGAAAAGTAAAGATGATAGAACAAACATGAATAATTTTGTATTACCAACTAATTAAGATGAAGTTATCTCAGCCCCTCCAAATGCACAAATTCAATGAAACTCCATAATGTTTGCACATAGTTAATCACAGTTTTCCCAGGCTATAAATACGGGAGTTTCCTGGCCAAAACGGGAGATGACAGATATGACTGAAGGTAGCTATTTCCATCCCATTTTTTTTTTTTTTTTTTTGTCCTGGTATTTGAAGTATGAAGAGAGGAGATCCTAGTTTATCGTCCAAAGTGCTGTTCTATCACCTCTCTCTCTCTCTCTCTCTCTCTCTCTCTCTCTCTCTCTCTCTCTCTCTCTCTCTCTCTCTCTCTCTCTCTCTCTCTCCTCTAATCCAGCACAGCATCTCATTGTATAATCATATCAGATAAGATGCACCTGAACCCAATTTAGAGAGCACGGGCAAAGAGCCCTTTAGTATTTTGCTTTTTTCTATAAACCAAGGCGACAAGAGAGCTTGATGTTTATCATACAGTTGTTGCGGATTATAAAGTTGTATATGCTAAAATAAGCAGCATCTTTTAGCAACGTTTAGCAATAAACCACGTTTAAAAAAAGCATGTCAATTTGCATATTAGCAAAATATTTAGTGACTTTAACATTGAACATTTAGCTTTTTGTTTAGATTTAAAATTTAGATTGAAATGTAACATTTGGATTTAACATTTAGATTTTTACGAAAAAAAAAATATTGCAAATTTCACAAATATTGCTGTAAATCTGGTTATGTAAATTTGCGCATGCTAAAACAAACAGACACTTCTTGAAACATTTATCAACAAACCACATTTAAAAAAAACTTGTGATATTGCATATTAGCAAAATATTTAATTTCACCTGTTACATTTAAATTTAACCATACACTTTAAGATTTAACATTTTTATTTAAATGTAACATTTAAATTTAAGATCTAGATTTTTACAAGAAGAAAAATATCATATATTTCACACATATTGCTGTAAATCTGGTGAAAAGTAACGTGAAAAAATTCAAAAACGTGGCTTGTTGCTAAATGTTGCAAAGCGTTGCTGTTTATTTTAGCACGCACAGCTTTATAATCGGCGCCTCATACAGTAGCGCTATTACTAAACAGAGTAAAGCAGCACCGCATTGATTGGACCATGTTGGACTTCCTCTGTTCCTTTATTCAGGTTTCACCAGCAGTGAAAGCTTGTATATTGCACAAGTGAAGCAATTAATACGATCAAATTTAAATTCATATCTCTGCGTGCCTAAACCTACCAGCCAACGCATGTAACACAATTACATTGAAATAGATCCAATTGTGGAAGCAATAGTAGCAGACATCTAATCACGAAAATATGGAGGGAAGTGAATTATGCTCAGCAATGCAATGATGATTAGTGAGTGAGGAGAAACTCTGGGTTTTTACTTTCCAGGGAAGTTTCTATTCAAGGAAAAATGTGGTGTTTATACATTTGGAACATTTGAAAACAGATGTTCACAGATGGCATTAAAATATCACCATTCAAAATCAGCTCCAGAATGACTCCGATGTGGTTGAATTTAAAAATCATCAGCCTTTTACTCATGCAGTTCACATTTATTCACTCCATTGATGCATTTTTAAATTATCTTAATATTTTCAACCTAAGTAAGTTGAATAAAAATTGGATATTTGTTCTTATTGGGCTGATTACATAACCTAACCGCTAGAGCGGACGTGGGCTCGTCTATAAACGGTCGCATTTACTGGTTCAATAAACAGGAAGAGATTTGAATTTTGATGAAGCTGGTTATGATTTACAGTCTGCATAAACAGGACTGAATCATAACATAACCTAGCCGCTAGAGCAGATACGGGCTCGTCTATAAAAGGTCACATTTACAGACATTGGAGTCGTTGGTAGCTTACCAATAAATGGGAAGAGATTCGTCAGCTTTATAATAAGTGTTGACTAGGCCACTGTTTCAGGTGTCTTGAAGCTGGAGATGGCAATTCCCGGCTCAATTAGTCTAGGACAGTGTTTCCTAACCTTTTTTGCCCAATGTACCCCTTATCTTTTCTGTCTTCAGGTGAGTACCCCTTTATTTTGTTAATTTGTCTCAGAAGGCTCGTCTGAAAGCTTCACTCGTATATTTCTGATGTTTTGACCATTTTAGGTGTTGATCTTCACCTTTTTTAATGTATTTTTTAGAGTTATGCCACAATGTATTATTGATAGAAAAGGAAAATGTCTGAGTAAGCAGAATTTTGTCTCATCATTTTAGGAAAAATAAATTGACAAATGTTTCTGTGTACCCCCTGAGGTGTCTTGAAGTACCCCTAAGGGTACACGTACCCCTGGTTGGGAACCACTGGTCTAGGACACTCTGATTCTGTTGGTCCTTCTATCCACTAACCCCAACCAGTCGCAGCAGATGGCTGCCACCTCTGAACCTGCTTCTGCTGGAGATTTCTTCCTGTTAAAAGGGAGTTGTTTCTTCCCACTGTCGCTAAATGCTTGTTCATGTGGATCTTGTTGGGTTTTTTCTTTCTTATTATGAATTTTCTATTTTGATAAGCGTATTGAGATGACTTTTCTGTAATTTGCACTATACAAATAAAGCTGAATTGAATTGAATATTTTAACGTCAAATGGTACCAAATATCAATACTAATCGATCTGTTTCAAAAATTAAATCCGTTGAAACATGTGTCAAACTCATGGTCTGGTGGCTAAATCCGACCATTTGGAGCACCGAATTCATCCCGCAGGAGAAAGTAAAAATGAATTTTATCGCATTAATGTTAAACTGTTGAAAAAATACTTAGAAAATCTTTTAATTTGCCTCAAACTATTACATCATATTTCCCTTGATTAAAAAGAAAATGGTCGCAAAATCTTGGAAATTTTTGTTCTGATTTTTCTGGCCCTTGTGCAGCCTTCATTCTCTCCCATCTGCCTTGTGCACCTCCCCTTCTTTAAATGTGTCTTTTGACAATGTGTCGTGACTCTCTGCCAAGCGCAGTAATTACTGTAGAGCAATGAGGAGAAGAGCGGCGTATGATAGTTGACGGCACAGGGCAGTGCTGTTGAGACTAGAAGCTGCTGTACGTCTCACACACACACACACACACACACACACACACACACACACACACACACACAAACACACACATTATGTAGAACAATACCATGACTTTTCCCTGGATATAACTTTACTTTGTTCAGATTAAAATGTTGAAATAACTTTGGTTATACGCCACACTAAATAAACAAAAATGGTAACAAAAATACACAAAACAACAACAAATAGAATCCAAGAACACAAAATGAGAACAAAAAGTACACAACATAATTGCTTACACTGCAACAACAAAATGACTACAAAAATGTACAAAAATAAATATTAGAACAAATATAAACATTATGACAGAAAATAGACAAATTAAAATAAAAGTATAACATAAACCCACAAAACGGCAACACAACTTCACAAAACGACAGATAATACACAAAATCACAACAAAAATATTTATCACAAGAAATATATACAACATGACAGAAAATACAAAAATAAAATGATGGCAAAAATTAAAAATAAATACCGTTTGGGTATTTTTGGAGTCTTTTTGACAACCCAACACACGCACCGCAGCTCTGCCCAAAAGGTACTGTAATGAGTGACTCGAGCCGTTATCACAGTTTTACAGGCTTTAATGGGGTCGTAGTAACACGCCAAAAATAAACAAACACACAAAGAACCGTCTTACACCGTCATACACTCAATACTGTGGGAACAGAATTGTTCACTGTTTTCCCCTTCTTACACCTGCCCTTTCCGCAGCTTCCCAGCCAATCAACACTCAGAACACATGTAAACAAATACACACATTGGCAGAGAAAGCTGCACGTAACCATGATGCCTTCTTGGCCATGGGAATTCTCAGCATTAACCACTGAATACACACAGGTGGAACATAACAAGAACATAGAACCCAGTCCGTTACAGTATGCAGACCAGACCAGACTGAAGCACCAATCATATTTGTTCCCTGCGCTCCAGCAGCAGGTGAGGAATGAGCAAAATCATCAAATAATATTCAGTGAATGTGAACGCTGAACAACAAAACAAAACGCTGTCAATATCCTGTCCCTCTACAAGCAGAAATCACTTTAGAAATGATACCACAACAATATAGAAGTGTTTTTGTGTTTATTAAAAAAAATAATATTAATGTAATAGAGATTTGAAAAAAATAAAAAATAAATCTTGAAGCCCTACCCGACTCTAATGCGTGACATCTCAGCCCAACCGGGCCCGAATTTTGTGTCGATCAGCCCTAAAATTTAACCTCTAGACACAGAGTCACCAGTTGCCCATGTCTGTATTATGTATGTGGATACCTTAAAGCTGATATCTGGAGTTTCTGAGAAACGTCTCGATGCCCCACCCTAAACAGCCTCACTTCCTCCCACTGCCTCTGCTAAACTACCAGAAGCCATGCCTCTACTTTTATGCACGCATTGCGGAACATGACAAGGTTACATCAGGTCGCCTTGATATAGGTCTATGGGTCAGATAAGAGCCAAAATCATATTTACTCATTCGCTGTTGTGACGCGCGGCCAGTTCCACATTCACTTTGATTGACAGTCTCAAAAACAGGAAGTCAAAGCCTATTGGCTGGGCGCACTCAGCGATCATTTCCATTTGTATAGGGGTCTGTAGGACGAAGGAGGGACTTATATACATTAATGTATATGAACGACATAGTTATGTATTTTTTCGCATTTCAAAAGAGTCATACATAACGTAGATTTTCAGAAACTCCGGATATCAGCTTTAAGTGGCATCGAGAATGCAGAAAACAAGTCAAGCCACAAAAAAGCTTTAAAAAGGACCAGGTATAAATAAATTCAGTCTGCAAAAGCAGCTACAAACAGTTTCTCTGCTCGTTCAGCTCACTCAGGGCTTCAGAAGGATCTTTGCCAGACTTGGACAGCTGCAATAGCTTTCTGTTCTGGCACCAGGAGGCAAACAGCATAGGCATCTCTCTCACACACACACACACGCACACAGCCACATACGCACACACACACACACACACACACACACACCTCCCATAGGTCTATGAGAGAAACTAATTAGAAGGAATAAATCAGTCAAGTATCTCCTCTCATCTCTCCCTCAGCAATGTCAATACTTTTCCTCCCATCTTAAAATTAGTGAAATACTCCCTCCTTGTTCAGTTAATCTATCTTTGTATAATAGTTAGCAAAAAATATGAATACCTCCGCCAAGGAGCTTAGTTATTTATTTTTCTGTTTGTTTGCTTGTTTGTCTGTTAGCACAATTACATGGAAGGTCTTTAACAAAATTTTAACCAAAGATTAATTTTACACTTCCATGCAATGCATGATTTTAAACGTAGTGTTCTATCGACAGTAACCTTTTAAACTGTGGTTCCAGCTCTCTTCAGGTCATTGACCAGCTCCTCCTGTGTAGTTCTGGGCTGATCCCTCACCTTTCTTATTATCAGTTGAGATCTTGCATGGAGCACATTTCACACTCTGGAAATGTGCATGCACACCTGGGGTGGGGTCATAGGTCAAGAGGGATATATGATTGACTATTAACAAAACACACACCGTCTCCTTCACCTTACTCTACTGTGCCCCACCGAAGCACCTCCTCCTACCATAGCTCCCCCTACAGGCTCCACCCGTTGCTACACCCCTCTGCTCACACCTTTCCCATTCAGTCCATAATCACAGCCAGACACCCTAAACCCTACAAAAATGACACAAAACGTACAAAACGACCCAATCCCATTCTCCGTCCACTCCCTCGTTCCTCACAGCCCCCCTCAACACTGAAAATACTGAAACTGGCTCTCCTTAACACCTGTTCACTTAACAATAAAGCACTCTTCCTACTATAATTCATAACTGACAATGACCTGGACTTCCTCTGCATCACTGAAACTTGGCATAAACCTCTAGACTATTTCTCACTAAACCAAGCCACTCCCCCTGGTTACACTTACATTGAACAGCCATAAAAAAGCCCTTAACATCAGCACCATATCCACAACATTCTTTCAGTCATTCGAAGACATTACCCATCACCTTCAAACTCCCCGGTCCTTCCCCCCTCGTCATTGCAGTCATTTACCGCCCTCCTAAACTCAACCCAACTTTTTTCCCCAATATATCTGATTTTATCACATAGCTCTCACCCTCCTCGACGATTTCAACTTCCATCTGAACAACATCAACTGCCCTCATGCCTCTGAATTCCTTGCTCTACTGGACTGCCACAACTTCACTCAGCAAGTCAACTTCCCCACACAAACCCATGGCCACACCCTGGACTTAGTCTGCTCCACCGGTCTCACCATCCAGCAACTTTCCAGTACTGATCTCTGCTTCTCCGATCGTCTGGCTATAACCAGGGACCCTCACCTCCCCACCCTCCACCCCAAAGACAAGCAAACCATTTGTTTTAGAAACTTGAAATCCATCTCTCCTCATGATTTTTCCACTTCTCTTCTTAACCTTCTGTCTGCCTCCCTCCCTCCGATCTCTGACGACCCCACGGACCTTGTTAATCAGTACAATAACTGCCTCTCCTCCTGCCTCGACCAACTTGCCCCATCCATAACCAAATCAGTCTCATTTACACACACCGCCCCCTGGTACACCCCCGACCTTAGAAAACTAAAAACCTGCAAACGTCAACTTGATTGTCTCTACAAAAAAAAACGGTTTAACAGTCCAACTCCTAGGCTACTCCGATCACCTTCAACTATATAAAACTGCCCTCAACACCGCCCACTGTAACTACTACTCCAACCTTATCCACAACAACTCCAATAACCAAAAGGCTCTCTTCTTCACCGTCAACAAACTCCTCAAACCCTGTTACACTCATTTAACACAGACAAATGTAACTCCCTCCTATCATTCTTCCAATCAAAAATTAACACCCTCTACAGTTCCTTAAATATTTCTCTCAACCCCGCCCACTCCTCACCTGCCTTCGCCCCTCTTACCACTCGTTCTTTCTCCAAATTCACACCTGTCGACCCAGTTGAATTGTTAAAAATCCTCTCCACCATGAAAACCTCCACCTGCGTACTTGACCCTGTCCCATCCCCCTTTGTTAAGCACTGTTTCCCCACCATCTCCCATATCATCTCGAAAATCGTCAACTCCTCCCTCACCTTTCCCTCCATTCCTTCATCACTCAAACTGGCTACCGTAACCCCAGTCATCAAAAAACCTGGTCTCAACCCCGACATCATGAGCAACTTCCGACCCATCTCCAACCTCCCCTTCCTGTCAAAAGTTCTGGAACGCGTTGTTGCCTCACAAATCACATCCCATCTCAGCAATAATCACCTTTTCAAACAATTTCAATCTGGATTCCGCACCACACACAGCACTGAAACAGCTTTCCTCAAAGTCACTAATGACCACCTCCTCTCATCTGACTCCAGCCTACTCTCCATTCTTATTTTTCTTGATCTCCTTGCTGCTTTTAACACCATCAACCACTCCATCCTACTTTCACTCTTACAATCCCTCCTCAATATCACTGGTATTGCCCTCACCTGGTTACAATCTTATCTCACTGACAGAAAACAAATTATCTTCATTAACAACTGCTCCTCATCCACTGCCCCCCTGTCCCAAGGAGTCCCCCAGGGCTCTGTGCTTGGTCCTCTCCTCTTCACCATCTACCTCCTCCCCCTCGGTCAAATCATTCATCGTCATGGTCTCCATTTTCACTGTTACGCAGACGACGTCCAATTATACATCTCCACCAAGTCTATCAGCTATAAAACCCACTCCACACTCTCAAACTGTCTTTCTGATATCAAGATATGGCTCCAAGAAAACTTCCTGATCTTAAACAGTAACAACTCAGACGTACTCCTCATTGGTACAAACTCCCTCTCCCAAACAGCCTCTGACTTTCACCTCACCATTGATAACGCTACCCTGTCCCGCCTCTCAGTGCCGTAACCTTGGTATCATTTTTGATAATAACCTTTCCTTCGACCACCACATCAAACAAATCATGAAAACCGCTTTTTTTCACCTCAAACACATCTCTTGTCTCCGCCCTTCACTTTCCTTCCCCGCCGCTGAAACTCTAATTCACGCCTTTATCACATCCCGCCTTGACTACTGCAATAGCATCCTCTTTGGTACAATCTCCACACTCCTAAATGAACTCCAATACATCCAAAACGCAGCTGCCCGCCTCCTCACCCACACCCGTTCCCATAACCACATCACCCCTGTCCTTCAAAACCTCCACTGGCTCCCCGTTCCTCAGCGCTACAAATTCAAACTCACCCATAAAGCCCTTAATAATCAGGCTCCCTCCTACCTCACAGATCTGCTCCACCCCTACACTCGCTTCCACAGCCTCCGCTCCTCAGATGCAAACCTCCTCACTGTCCCCAGGACCAAGCACAGAACCTGGGGGGAGAGAGCTTACTCTGTAGCTGCCCCCACCCTATGGAATTTCCTACCAAGCCACATCCGCAACTGCACCGAACTCCCATCCTTCAAATCACTACTCAAAACTCACCTGTTACACTCAGCTTTTAATGCTTAAACCACCCTCCCACTCACTCACTGCTTTTCTCTATGTCATATTTTCTTCTATCAATGCTGTTGTTTTTATGCTGTAAAGTGTCTTTGAGTGTCTCGAAAAGCGCTTTTAAATAAAATGTATTATTATTATTATTATAAACATAAACAAGCTCTTTCAATCTGTTGATATTTTCAACCTAACAGCATTTGTAACGTTATTCCAGAGATCTTTAGTATTTTAATAGTGTTAATATTATTAATATTACACATATTCGGACTCGAGGAGGAAGCAGTTTAACAGCAGCAGGATGGAAGCCAGGCAGTCCCCTCGCTTTCACCCCTGGTGAATGAAAACACTGACTAAAGCACTTATAAATAAAATGCATTATTATTATTATTATTATTATTATTATTATTATTATTATTATTATTGATGGGACAAGTGAGATTTCCGAGAGTGAAAAGGATATGAATTCTCACTTTGAAAAGGTAAATTTACGATGTACACCATTCATTAACCATGTCCATGATTATTATTAAGCTATTATTTTAATTCAATTTACAAATTTGAAAGAAGTGCACTCGATGGACAGGTTGATAAATGAACTGGAGTAATGCAATCAGCTAAAACACTTTGAAAAGTCAGGAAAAAACTGCGGGGGGCACAAAGACCCTTAAACATTTCCTACCTTTTTAAGTTACTGCTAGCCTTCCTTTTTTTCCTTCTTACTCTCTAATTAAAGTGAAACCGTGAACATTTGGCATTTAAGAAGTGTTTTTCAAGCTGGTAGCTCTTCGGACTATTCAGTACCTATGAAGTAGCTCACAGTTTCAGAAGGGTTGGTGACCCCTGCTCTAAAACATCAGAAAACTATCCCATAATACAAGATGAAGTCCCTTCTACATGAATCCGAAACAGGAAGTGGAGGGGTGGGGGGGCTCGGATGATTCCATTCCAGTCTCATAATTCTACATACTGCAGCTTTAAAAATCCAACAAGACTCGCAATGTCTCTGTGATACAAAAAGTGTTTAAAGGACTGTTTATCTTGAATTATTGTATTTCTTTTCATTTTAGTTTTCTTTGTTTATTGTAGGGATGCACCGATATGGCAATGTAACCTTTTCACCAAAAAAAGCAAAAACAATGTCGGCTGAATGAAAATATGTCAAGGTTAGTGAGGGTGACAATAAAAGTCAAATAAAAGAAAAATATGAGAAAATGTGCTTTTTGTTTAGTTGATCATAGCCACTGTATTTGCATCAATAGACACTTGGATCGGTTCTTGGTAAGACAAATCTGAGTACTTATATTTGTGGTATCGTACATCCCTACTGTGCGACAGCAAAGAAATGATAAACAAGATTAGAAAGAAAACAGCTGAGGTCTTTGTATTAAGTTAGACGTCATATATATATATATATATATATATATATATATATATATATATATATATATATATATATATATATATATATATAGTACAGTTCCAGACTGAAGATACAGTTTTTTTTATGAAAATGTTTCCTGGTAAAACCACTTCTAAGCCTCCGAAAGCTTGGATGAGAGAAAAAGTGAAAGAAGAGGATCAGTGATAAGAAACTAGAAAAATAAGCAGCAGAGAACTTTCTTAAGATGTGTTTCTACAGAAATATTAAATCGGGGCTTTCGCCTTTAATTGGCCATGTAATGTTTGTGCATCAATGGAATTCGTCCTCTGCATTTAACCCATCCCTGAGGAGCAGTGGGCAGCCATTTTGCGGCGCCTGGGGAGCAGTTTGGGGTGAAGGGACTTGCTCAACATCCCACAGTGACGGCCCAGGTGAGGCTTGAACCGGCAACCCTCCAATTACAAGCCCAGCGTCCTTAACCACTAGGCCACCACTCCCCTAAGTCCACAGAAATGTGTTTATTAAAAAAGAAAGACATCATTGTATGTTTTGAGAAGATACATTTAAAGTGTGAGTAAAAGGACTCCATACTGTGGGATGAAGTTGTTTTGTTGTCTTTGTAAATTGCTGTAATTCCATATCAAACAAGGCTTGGATTCCACTGTAAAGGCTTTAAAGCCCAAATATCTTCTGCATTTTTAACTTGAGTTCTGTTCGTTTCAAGATTATCTGCTTGAACACACTTACACACGCAGTGTTAAAGCATTTGCTAATCATGTAAACATCCTCATTGATCTCTCATTAATTCAGCTTAGAGGATGGCTGGGTGAGAGTGGGGGGTGTGTGTGCATTTACATTTTTTTGTTAATTAACAGTCAGGGTAAATGGTGGCCCGCTCTCCCTGCTTTAGGAAATGCTAATACATTTAACATTTTATGCTAATCTCTTGCCTCCTGCTCCCACGGATCTCTGACCTCTTTGCTTTCAAACAAGAACACTAAAACATTACAGTTCAAACATAATGGAGCCCTGTGTGGGATTGGAATTAGCATTGATGTTTTTCTTTCAGTATATTTTAAACCGGCTTGGGACGATAATTATATCTAATAGATAAAGACCAATGACTGTGTTGTAAATGTCACACTAACGGACCATACACTACAAACTCAATGAGTATACACTGTCTACTATACTAAGTATGATTAAGATGATGACCATCCCACTGAAGTATACTTACAAGTTTCCCAAGATGCAATTACACATTTCATGCTGGCATTTTGTAGATTTTGGGAGACCCTCAGTTGTGCTACTGATAAAACTTCTGGTTAACTTCAAAACAAAAGCCTTAAAAAACTAATAGAAGACAAGAACAGATGCTCTTGAATTGTTTTTCTTTTTTTTTTTGTTGTTGAGATTTTTGTCTTCCTTTTTATCCTTATTTTTCTCTTTTTTCTTTTCCCTTTTTTTTTGAGAGAAAAATGAAAGTAAAGAAGAGAGAAAAAACTAAACAAAAAAAACCTGATAATGATACAAATACAATAACATTTAAAAAATAACTGTTTTTATTTTACTAACTCAACATACTGTGGGTAAGACCTTTTTTAACTTAAGTAAATGTATAATATACAATGAAAATAATATAAATAAGACCATCTTTTCCTATATTTAAAGTGCTATAAATGCTATTCTGCAAATAAATTGCAAAGACAAAGAATGACAACTTATGCCAGTCTGAAATAAAAACCAAATCACGTCATAATCAGCATTCTTCAAAAAATATATTCCTACCTGCATGAATTTTACACACATTTTTTTAAAACATCAAACTAGAACAGTCTACACAGCCCAGATTTAAGATAATAACATGTTATTTTACAACAATGTTAGCATGACTACATTTTGTGACAGAAATGTTTACTATGACCATGTTGTAAATGTCACACTAACGTACTATACACTACAAACTCAATGAGTATATACTGTCTAGTAGATACTATAAGTATGATTAGGATTGGAGTGTTCCCACTGAAGTATACTTCCAAGTTTCCCAAGATGCATTTGGAATCGACAAAAACCTGAATCACACTGAGACTAAATATCTCCGTTGATTGTCCACCTTTAAAAGTTCTGGAAGCATTTAAAGTGAGAAAGTGACCAAGTAAAATATCAACATGTGATCTTTTGATCCATAAAACTCTGAGAATCTGAGATTTTTGGGAGACCCTCCATTGTACTACTGACTAAACTTCCTGTTAACCTCAAAAGAAGAGCCCTCATTACAAAAGTGTTAAAAAAATAATAAAAAAAAAGATTTTTGAAGGGGATGTTAGATTTTTAGCTTGAAGCCATTCCCAGGACGATTTGACATTCCGCTCGCAATGCATCATGAGGCAGTTGAGCATGACTAGTGTGCCCATACTTAAAAAATGCCCCCTTATCGTATCCATCTGTGTATTTCTCACATACTCAATCTTTTCATACCATCTAATGTGAACTCACTACATCCTCATTTTGACGTCAACCTTAGTATGAATACTATGTCAGTATGACAATAACTACACGGTCAAATTGTAGGCCTCATAGATCAATAAATCAAAGATCATTTGCTCAAAAAGAGATGTAAATAGTTAAAATGACCAATCATCTCTATTGTAAACACTCTCTAAAGGTGGGCATACACTGCAATTTTTGGCCAATTTTGAGACGATTTTTGACTTGTGCGTCTATTTTTGGGATGGGGCGAGTCTCTGCTAAATCGTGTGTCGTGCATCGTATAGTATCATGTCTATCCACTTCCGGGTTCTTCTTCTTCTTTTTCTGTTTTAATGGTGACCCATCAGAGTTCTTCTTCTTCTTCCAATTTTTACGTTGCATTTCCAGAAATAAGAACCCGATGTGTGAGCAGTCAGGTTGTGTCAGAGTGTCGGTCCGTACAGTGTGACAACATGAATCGTGTGCAGCGAACATTCGAGCTCTGCAATTGAGTCGCACAATTTGAGCTGGAGCTGAGTACAACGACGTATACCCGCTTTAATTGACATTGACGGAGAAGTATGGCGCATTGCATTGTGGGATGTGGAGTCCTGTAGACGGATGCATAGAAGTGTATTTCTTGTGTTGCTTCCCCAGACAAGGAGGACAGTGATTAGTTTGACTTGTTCTAGTTTGTTCCCGGTAACCCCAGAGGTAATAACCTCATTTCACTAGACATTAAATGCTGGCCGGAGTTGCATTTTTTTGTGTAAACCCCCAAAAAAACATCTGACATTATTTACACACATTTTGTGCATTTTTTAATCTCCTTTTCATGTGTTTTTGGAAACATTTTGTGCATTTTCGTTGTCTTTTGGAATATATATATATTTTTTTTTTGTCATTGTGTGTATTTTTGTTGTTTTGCTTATTTTTCTGTTATTAAAAAAATCACAATCATGTTGTACTTTTTTGTTGTCCTTTATTGTGTTTTTAGAATCATTTTGTATATTTCTGTTGTCATTTTTGAATATTTTTCTGTCATTTTGCCACAACTCTGTTTGGGGGCAAGCACAATAAATCACAGTGAGAATGAAGTTATATTTACAGGGCTCCACATCCCACAATGCAATGCGGTAAACTTTTCTGACAATATCAATAAGTGTCTACAGTGAAGATGAAAACTAACTTTTAAGCTGCAATTTACATCTTTTTTTTCCAGCAAATTATATTTGATTTATTGATCTAAGAATTCAACACTTTGTTTTTATCTGATAAAAAATATATTGTGTCCAAAATGTGTAAATTATCTAGTATAAACATTTTAGGGCTTTAAGATTCTCTTCCGTTTGATCTTCTGGAGGGTTCACTGCCTGTTCCTAAATTCATTTTGTATTGAGACAAAATTGTCAGTGTACAGCTACAGCTGAGAAGCAATCTGTGGAGGGAAAATATTGAGGAAATAGTGCAGCACCTGGAGTGCTTCTCAATACTGAGTCTATCAGGGGATAAAATCATGAGACGGATTAGTGAAACAGCCGTGTCTACACAAGTGTGATTAGGGTTGTGCAGCACTGACAGACATAGGTCACTCTTTGTAGAAACAGCAGCAGTCAGTGCATACAGGAGAGAAAACAAAACTGACAGATTAATCTTTTTATACTTTTAATCATTCAAATCCCGACATTGGTATCAATACTATCAATATTTTTGGATCGATCCGCACACCTGTAGTGAGCACCAACCAGCAAAAACATAAATTGGTACTCCTGTTTGAAACCGGTGTATAAATATAAAATCTATGAACTTGAATATAAATTTCATGCATTTTCTTTTCACGAGAGCTTTATTTTTGAAAACCTCATGAAAACACATTTCCACATCCAGAGTGTGTGATGCTGCAGCTATTTAAACATGTTACTGTGCTCCAACTGATGTGCTCACCAGGGGTGTATTCCAGAAAGAAGGTTTAACAAACTCTGAGTCTCTTCATAGAGTCTGGGTCAACATACCCCGCGATTAGGAACTCTGGGTATCTGATTCCATTACAGCTGTTATGAAGTGGGTCAATCAACCCTGAGTATGTAAACCTTGGGTTACTTACGTGCACGAGCGCTTTTTGCGATAAAAGGCCATCATCAATTGAGCTCCTCGATGGGTAAATAAGCAGGTGTTTGTGGAATATGAGCCTGTTCTTCAGCGACTATGGTTGCTTAAAATGCCCGTGATTAGTCGCGCTTTTTGGTCGCTTCATCACTTCATCGCTCCAGTGTTGTGACGACCGCGGAAACTCTGGGAAATAAATCTTATAACTAATGTGGAAAAGCTACCATTAGTCAGACATGAAGAATAAGGACACATGGACTCAGGCCTTCGGGTGGAAATTTCAGTCCTTTCTGTGTGGAGTTTGCATGTTCTCCAGGTCCTCCGGCTTTCTCCCACAATCCAAAAACATGACTGTTTGGTTAATTGGAGTCTCAAAATTGTCCAGTGAAAACAATAATGATTGGACTTTTGTTCATGTCCAGAAAAAGTTTCAGGGGAGGGCTAATTATTTAGTTGTTTTTTCTAGAACAGTTAAATTTTAGGCAAAGAAATAATTTGATAAAAACGGTATAGGTTTAAATTGTTGTGACATTTAATTTAAACAATGGGCATTCCAGTTTATTAGAGGTGATATTACTGAAATTAAAATCCTATATGAGATGACGTCATCTTATCATTGATGATTAAATGTAGAACATTGGTAACTCAAGAGAAAGAGAACATTATTAAAAGTAAAATTAATGATCTAAAGGTAACTGTTGGGATCTAAAAAACAGAATTCACTATTTGTATTATTAATTATAAAAAAAAAAACCCAGATACACTAATTTATTTGCTGTGTAACACACACGCGCAAGCACACATGCACGTGCAAGGACACACATGCAGCTGTAGGTCTGAGGCCTGGTGTTATGGGATTGTTATCTCATCTCACAGAGGAGAAAAAGTTTTTCTCTAGTAATCCAATAGAAATCCAAATACAGTTCCAAGTAATAATCACTTCTTAGAAGTTTGGAAGCCTAAAATAACATCATGAATGTAACACAACTAGGTAAAAGCTAAAAATACAAGAAATATGAATTAAAATAATGAAGAGAAACAGTCTGATGAAATTTGGGGTGTTCCACTGTCTATGAGGAGATAGATTAGGGAAAATGTGTGTTTACTTTGTTTCATTTTCTGTGCTACCATTGAATACAAATATACAGTTAGATCATATTATTTTAGGAGGGTATGATAAGTATATGAAAAATTCAGACCTGACAATTTCAGAATTTTAATTGGAAATACAGCGGATGAGCTTTTTAGACTAACATATTATGTGTGAGTAGTGATTTCAGATTAAATCTCTTTCTACGGAGGCCATGATATTAAGGTAAATTAAGGGATACAGAAAGAAGATGGTAAGCAATATGATTGAGGAAATATTTTGAGCCAATAACAAGCATTTTATTATTATTATTATTTTTTTGTTCCTGCATTCTGAGCTCATAGAGGCCACAGTTCTGATCCTAAACGCCACCCTCTCCACATGTGGTAAATCCCTTCAGAAGGAAGTTCAATTCATAAATAAGAAAAATGAAAAGAATAATTATCTGAACAAGGAGTTTTCATTAAACACTTGAATAATGCAATTGAAATATGTTTTCAATAAAAATGTTTTTTTTTTTTTCAGGGAAAAGGGGTCCTGAAACATCCCTGGGATTAAGAAAGGTCAAAGTCTGAGTGATGTCTGGAGATGAAGGAGAGGGAGGGGTTTAGGAGACTGCTGGTCCATCTGAGGACGTACTCGAGCACTGTGAACCTGCAGTTGAAGGTCATGGAATTTTTTATCAACCGTACTTTAATTTTATTGACCTGTAAGCTCATTTTCAGACATGATTAGCAAGTTCAGTTTTATCAAGATATCCTTGCTGCACTGTGCTCTGTTTGTTTGGGTAAACAAAGCTGAGTGTAAGAACAAGGTCACGGGTTACCATGGTTGAAGATTCAACAGATTTAATTAATGGTTAGATAATAATTTAAAAAAAAAAACATTGTTGGATTTAGCTTTCAATGAGACAAAAAATACAGGAGGAAAAAATAACATAGCCAGTGGAATTAGAAAATACTTTGGTTTTAGCGACGAAGATCATTTGCAAGGAGGGAAGTGATCACTGAAGCTTCAGATGTAGAATTAATGTTGTTACTGTTAAGTAATGTTAAATATAGTTTTAGAAGCATTGCAAAACTGAATTGGTGGAGAATTTGTCAATAGAATGACCGGTTGGAGGAGGATTGATTGGAGATAAGCAGATGCACTTTCATACATCGGAATGTGAACTCTAAAAAGTTGTTGAAAAGTTACTACTTCTTTCCTGCTGTCCAAACAAAGAACTGTGACTGAGGACTGATAAGACACTCAAAAACACCTGTGGATTCTGTGCCGTTGGACTGTATGAAAAAAACACACGTCGCTGTGCTGAGAGGAAAAGGAGCAAACCAATGAGAGGAATAAACTGGGTTCAAACGGAACTGCAGCCTGTGATCAGGGAAAAAAATGTTTGTGTTTTCTGAGAAATCCTCCTCCAGGAACAATACGGAACCACAACATTGTATGGTAACACTGGGCCAACAGTTTTTCCAACAGAGACGAGATAAGGCGTTCTCCTGTTTCTACAGACGTTTTATTCAATCTGACTACAACTGAGTTCATTCTGATTGAAAAAAAATCATGCAGGTTTTAACTGCAATACTTGATAAAAATCTTATTATAAATAGATCACAAACACACCCACTAAAAGGCTGAATGGGTAAAATTACATTCATGGTTTCTATCCTAAAGAATCCTGGGTAAATTCCTCAGAGAGACACAGCACTGTTAGATTTTTGTGTAAATTTTAACAATAAAGGTTTTTCCCAGGAAATAACATTCCTGCAAATATAGGACATAATATAACAACATATATACAACTTGGATTGGTTTTATGGTTTTATATGGGTAATAGATATTTGGATTTAAATTATGAACCTTTGTCACAATGAATTGTGGCTGAGAGCAGCACACAGGTCAAAGTTAAAAAGATAAAAGATTTTGATGCACAAAAAAAATCAACATTGAGGCTATAGATTAGATCAGTTGCATTGTGTCTGCATTAAATAAGTGTTGGATAGTAGAAAGGGACAACTTGACATTTGAGTTTGAAGAAGGAAAAAGAGAAGAGAAAAGGGATGAAAAAGGTTATTGATTATCAGAGAGTTAAAGGTTTAAAACTCCTAGGGTAGCGTTGTCTAACCTTAGTACATTTGTAGATCTCCTGATAAGATGGTTTGCGCAAAGGTATAAGAAGAAAAGAAGAGAAAGAAGCGAAATAGAGGATTTTAAATGATATAATATTTGAATATTGTCTAGGATATGAGTTTTTCCTCTTTTGTGTTTTCTTCTTTAAGTTACTGGATCGGCACAGCCTTCACAGACAGTTATCAGCCTTCCCATCTCCAGCTCATGGCCAGGTCACTGCAGGACTGGAGTGTTTTCAAAATTGATTGAATGGAAATTTGAAGAATGTGGTGTTATAACATGCATTTATATGTTTCCAAAGAAATGGGAGATTCTAATCTGGCGGAGACAAAAGAATCGATCAATCTTGAGTCCTACAGAGAGGGTTTGGAGTGACCTGGAACGTGACCTCAAAGCTGAGAGGGAGGAGTCTGGAGCTGCTGTGAATAGGGGGAATAAGGAGGGACAGCTCTGAAAATTTGAAAGATAAGTCCATTTACACCGAACCACATGACATTTTTGGATACATTTTAAAAATGACTGGGAAAACATAGAGTGAACACAGTTTTTATTAAATTCTTATTAAAGCAACAGTTGTATTAGGTTTTGTTCAGATACTTTTAATTTAGATTCATTATCTCTGGACTAATGTGTGTGGACGTATGAATGATCACTAAATGATAAATGTATTTCCTAGATAGAGGAGACAAGTTTTTTTTTTTTTTTTTTTTTAAGAAATACTTTATTAAAGGTATGATTTAAAAAGAGAGGGCAGTGTTACACCTGGGTGAGGGGAAGGGGAACAGGGAGGAGAGACTCAAGGTAGACTGGGTGGGGAAGAGTTGATTATTTTAAAGTGAGAGTGAGATGAGAAGTTGTATTTGTGCATATTGTGCTTATTGTGTTTCGTAATCAAGCCAGTCTGGTGACAAGTGTGAAGCTTAGGTATAATGCTGGTGGCTGTGGACAGAGGGCAGGAGTGAGTTAAAACAGATATTTGGGATCAACGTGTCTAAGTTTAAGCCCAGTACGAGTTTTATCCCACAGCCCAAGGCATGCCAGTGCATTGTAGACCAATGTATGTGCAAGAACGGTACTGCAAACCCAAGGGACCACGAGAACACCCAGAAGGAAATGCACGCCCGCGCAGAGGCACCCAGACACCCCGGCAACCCACCCAAGCTACGGCCACCCCATAAGCCCATGGAGGTCCAGGTCTACAGTTGGATTAGTGTGTTAGTAAAGAGTGGTGCTGGCAGTCGCTTGCAGGTTAGATCATCAGGCTAAAAACAAAATTGAGGTTTAATGCAATTAAAAAAGGAGATCAACGCTCCTCAAAGCAGGTTATTTTGTTTTTTCTGAGAGCCGACATCTTTTACATGGAAATAAATTCTAGGAGATTTTGCGAGATTTTGGTTTATGGTTATTGATTTTTTATATGGATTTTTTATCTTTTCAATTCACTAATATTGTTTTTTTTGCTATCGCGAGTGCCGCAAGGATGGATTGCGATTGGTTTGCTGAAAGATCAGGCATCGTCAGGTCTCCTATCAGACAGAGATTGGAGTTAAAGGAATCTTGCAGTCCAGAATAAAGGACAGTTTTTCAGTAATTAGAAACCAAAACTGTTGAACTGGGGAATAAAGCCATAAGGAATGTAAATACGAATCAGCTGTTTTCTGGGGTGCACTGAGAGCAGATGTCTGTTGGGAGAAGCCCATTTTATGCATTTTATGCATTTTTTCTGAGGACCTTGTATTGAATTAGCTGAAGGTTTGTGTTTTTTTCAGCCTCCTATTGAGCAATTGGTAAGTGATTAAAATTAGTGTGAGGTGAGAAAGGTGAGTTTGGGCAACCTTGTCTGGTTCCCCTCTGCAGTGTGAAGCTTTGGGATGTTATTTTGTTTGTGGCTACTGAGGCCTTAGGTTTAGTGTACAGGGTGGAGATCAATTGTATGAGTGATTGTCCAAAGCCAAATTTGCCAAGGACAGAAAGAAGGAATGACCAGTTGACTCTATTGAATGCTTTTTCTGCATCGAGTGACAAGATTATTGTTTTTGTTTTAGACTTCTGTGCCACGTTGACCAAATTAAACAGTCTTCTCATTGTTAGTGGAGTGTCTATTTTTAATAAATCCTGTCTGGTCTTGGTGTATAATTAACTGTACTACTTTCTCTAACCTGGAAGTGAGTGCTTAGGAAATATTTTTTATATATGTGTTATTAAGTGAGATGGGACGGTTGCTTGAGGGTGACATGGAGTTCTTGTCTGATTTAAGTAATAATTTAATGTTTGCTGTATACATGTGACTGCCTACATAACCTTATGCATAGAGACAAGTTGGAGATGCACTGCAGTATGTTGGTGTATTTTCTTTTCAGAATATCATGAGTGTAAAAATGTATTTTTGTTCCTGTACAATGATTTATGAGAATGAAATGATGAATTAAATTTGTGACATGTTTTTTCCGATAAGAGGTATGGATTTTACATGTGTTTGAGATGTTTCCCTTGGGTTTTGATGACATTTTTTTTGTTTGGTAACTGATTTACTAACAAAACTACTACCATTTTAATTTAAGGTTTCTCCACAATTTTTTAAATTGGGTTTCTGGAAGATCAAAGGAGAAAGGTAATTTTAATGGGTTTATCAGATTATACAATGATGGTGGAACTGTAAACTGTATGTATTGTATGCCCTGTAATGTACTGTTTCACAGTACTGGTTTAGTTTAGACTAGGGACAATAAAGGGGTTAAGCCATCTTTTGCTTGCTTGGTTTTTGGCACTTAGTGGACTGGCAAGGTGTTTGGCAGTGAAATTTGTAAAATGGACTTGATTTTATATAGCGCTTTATCACCACACTGAAGCAGTCTCAAAGCTCTTTACATATCAGCTCATTCACCCAATCACTCTCACATTCACACACCAGTGGGACAGGACTGCCATGCAAGGCACTAGTCGACCACTGGGAGCAACTTAGGGTTCAGTGTCTTGCCCAAGGACACTTCGACACATAGTCAGGTACTGGGATTGAACCCCCAACTTCTCGATCAGAAAACGACCCACTACCACCTGAGCCACGGTATTGATAGCGGCCACTGTCTGCGGGTATGCTCATTTGTTAATGCTTATGAATCCTTAATTAGGATGTGGGCTCAGACTAATTAGGCAGGGGATAGGATATCCCAAACAGTATCCACTGTACATGAACCTCAGATATAAATAGGAAATAAAATAGGAAATGAAACAGACTATTAATGGGAATGATTGAAGGTGAGTGTGAGTGTTTGGTGTATCTCTGGTGATTCTATGATTTATATATATTTGTGTTAAAAATAATACATTTTTTTTCTTTTTTTAAACAAAGGAGGGATTGATATGTGATGACATACTGATAACATTTACCAAGGTCTTTTCTCAGAAACTCTGTCATTGTTATGGTTAGCACTGTCAGTAACATAAAAAACCCTGAGAGCACAGAACAGCTACAGATTCATTGGACACACACACTGAAACCTTTGAATCCCAGACCAATCTGCTCCAAAAACCCTTTGACCAAATATACCCTGTATCCGTATTTGACCTTTAACCCTTCAACTTGACTCCGTCTCATTTTATTCAAAAACACTTTTAATGGACAGCTTTACTTGTACTTACGGTTTAAATGCTTAACCTACAGAGTTTCTAAAAAGTGAGTTAACTCAAAATGTAATTAAGATTTAAAAGGTGTATTCAAGAAGTATTCCACTTTCATTTGGCCCCAGTAAGTTGGGGAAGTGTATAGCCTTCCCGCTACAGTGGCTATAAAGACAACGACGGCCGTAGACGTCGCATCATCTATCTATAAAAGCAAAAAAGGTCTGTGGGTTTGTGAGCATGCGAGTGTGTGTGTGTGGGGGTGTATGTGTGTGTGTGTGTGTGTGGAGCGAATATCTCCCCGATGCGGTAGGAGTTCGACCTGAAACTTAGTCAATGGCTTCCAAATACCCCATGTGTGTATCTGTTATTTTGGACTAATTTGGTGTAGCAAAACGTTCAAACGTCAATTTTAAGATAACGGCCCTCTCTGTAATTCCATAATTCCAAACTTCATTTCAATCGCGGGTCATGGACGTCACTTCCTCTTCCGTCTCCATGACTTTGGGCAGTGGCTGTGCTGACGGTCATTAACCGACCATATCACAAACTATCTGCTTCTTCAGAGGAATGGAACTTTTTTTGTGAGCGGATGAGTCCACAACACGACTCCACTATGATTATCGTTTGTTCTGTGCCAGGGTGAGTGTTTCTGCTTATATTATTCCATGTGTTAAGATGCTAGCAGCTACAATGTAAACACACACACACACACACGGCTGATGCGCGTGTGTGCACTACACTGGGATGTATATGCTGAATGCACACAGAGCCGTTTAGAGAGAGAGAGTTGCGAGTTTGGTGTTGCAAAACATTTATTTTTCATGGTACTTCCGGGTCTCTCTCTTTTTTTTTTTTTAAATCTTTTTTAATCTAATCTGCGTGAGACAAATCTAAAATACCCACTTGTCAACCACTTAATGAATACAATTATGTGATTAGAATCTGGTAGGCCTACCTTTGTTGATATTGAAATGCTGTGAACATTCCTACTAGGGCTGGACAATATGGACCAAAACTCATGTCTCAATATATTTTCTCACAATGGTGATATACGATATAAATCCAGATAATTTGATTTCAAATGAAGTCTGGCCAGAAAGACAATTCTGGGTTAAATTTGCTGATGCAAAATGCTACACAGGGACATTTATTAACAAACAGCTGCACAATATGTGCCACTTTTGGCTTTTTCTCCTCTAAGGGACAGCACGTGTGGGTGAGTTCTGTAGTGTGGCTTGTTATAGGGAAGGTCTGGGTTAGAACACACTTATTAACTAACTGAGCTTTACATGCTGTTCTTAGAAGTCAAAGCAGTGACTCCTAAAACTAGTATTTTGATACTTGAATCTCGATATACCTCCCAGCACTAATTCCTAAACTATAAAACAGCCTACATTAAAATATAAATGTGTATATGAATCACATGTGTTTATTTAATATACTTACAGTTTTTATACAAGTCAACACGTTGCATATTTACTGTTTTTCACATTGTTTGTCTTTAACTTAGACATTAACATTTCATTATTATTACATATTTTCTTTTCATTTCTCATACTCACTCGTGGTTCTCTGGTATTCGCTAATGACTTATTATACAGATGTGTTACAGACTTGAACACCAGTTATTTGTTTTTTTCACCAGAATGTTTTCATTCATTCATCTCTTTTTTTGAGTTGTTTCCAGGTTTGTTGCCGCTGTCGGCACTTATCATGTGAGAACTACCACTCAGGCCATTTCAGGTGGCAGTTCTCGCGAGGATAGTGACGGTGTTCAGTTTAGTAAGTCATCTTCATTATTAATTATTATTACATTAAAATACGGGATATTTATGGGAAAATACTAATACGGGAAGATGGCGTTTCCCTGCTAAAACGAGATACTTGACAGGTATGGTGTGTGTGTGTGTGTGTGTGTGTGTGTGTGTGTGTGTGTGTGTGTGTGTGTGTGTGTGTGTGTGTGTGTGTGTGTGTGTGTGTGTGTGTGTGTGCGTGTGCGTGTGTGTGTGACAGCAGCAGGGCAACATGAACGCACACATTATGCAAGGATTG
Organism: Gouania willdenowi; assembly: GCF_900634775.1. Lineage (NCBI taxonomy): Eukaryota > Metazoa > Chordata > Actinopteri > Blenniiformes > Gobiesocidae > Gouania > Gouania willdenowi. Next base: position 42,888,275 of record NC_041049.1, read on the forward strand.
TTATTGGTTATCATCCGGTCTGCAGTGTGTCCTATTGTACAACATAAACAGCTGAAGAATACTAATGCTAGAAATGTGGTGCATTTAGAAATATGAAGAACTTTATTAGACATTCTCTCCAGACTGGAAAATAAGCAGAAATGAGCAAGTTGTATCACAGCAGGGGCCACAAGAACGTAATTATTTAATCAGTTTGCAGTGTATAGTACGTTAGTGTGATATTTTGAACACAGCTTATGTTCTTGAATATGCTAGCCAAATAGCATCGAGCGAAGCTAAACACGATCATCAACTCCTATTCAAATGATCTGTCGTTTTCATTAGTGTTTGATCATCTATCGTAGAAATAGCCACAAGGCTGCCTTAAAACCTGAGTCACCCTGTTCACAATAATCCATTGAATTAAACTTAAACTCGCCTTTTTTGTTCACTTAACCTTTAAAAAATGTTTGTTAAAAAATAGCATATTTTATCATGGGATATGTGTGAATAAAACAACAGGTATACCTGTATTCATATATTGCCCTGTTTGGGTCTTTCTTGCAGAGCAGCCTTTCAAATCAGAGCAGACACTGAGACAGACGGAGATTTTCGACAAGCACGGTAAAGAAATGCCTCTGAAAATGTTGGCCTTAGCAAATGGCAATAAATGCAGAAAAGCAGCAGGACCATCACTAAAAAAAAACAATCACAAACAGGAAGAAGCAGGCCAGATGGAAACTATAGCCCTTTAATGCTACTTTGGCAGATGTTTACTTGATCATTATGGATTTATTTTTTCTATTTTTTTTGTTCTGGATTGTAGCTGAAAAATGACAATGAATGTGCAGAGGAAAGTGTGTGTGGGGGGTGGGGGGTCAAATTAAGACTAATTGCATCCTGGCAGCAATCCACTTAGCCTATTGCTAATTGCCTAACACAAGATTAAAATGCCAACAAAGAATATGGCCTATTAGAGTATTTAACAATTCAAACAATGATTTCTCCTTGTGTTGTTTTTATCTCTGTTTTTAAAACCAAATCAACTGCACTTATTTCTATCTGTGCTATAATGATAGCGGTTGTTAATTACTATCCAGACGGGAAACAGGAGTTTTTAATCAGCACTTTTATTCATGTGAAATGACTGAAGGTTAAAAAATGTTGGTTTGGGCTGATATTCAAACTGTAATCTTGCTGTTTTATCAATGTAAAGCATATTCACAGTCTTAGGGAGGGAATTATGCAAAACAGGTAAATGCCACTGAGGCTTGAGCTGATTATTTAGCACAGAGATGGTAACCTTTTATTAGAGTGGGGCAACAAAAATGTGATTGTCCAATCTGAAGGTCATATTATCAATTATCAGAATTTAGAATCATAAAAACAATGGTTCCTGGTGCTTTTGTTGTAATTTTGTAAATGTTAACCTAATTTTGTAAATATTTGTTGCTCTTTTAAAGTAATTTTATGTATTTCTGTTGCTTTGTGTGTTTTTGTAGTCATATATTTTTTAGTGTTTTATTTGTGGTCATCTTGCGCATTTAAAAAGTATAGATTTATGTAGATATGTTGCCATTTTGTATATTTTTGGTTTCCTTTTGTTTATTATTGTTGTCCTTTGTGTATTTTGTTGCTGTTTTGGAGTAATTTTGTTAATTACTTTCTGTAATTAAAAGTACACAGTAATTTTATGTTTCCTTGTTGTTGTTTTGTGTGGGTTTTGGAATCATTTTGTATATTTCAAATTGTTTTCTTTATTGTTTTTCTTTTAAATTGTTTTTTGGACTCACTTTGTAAATTTTTCTGTTATTAATAATCATATCATAATTATGTTGCTCAATTTTGTTGTCCTTTATAGCGTTTTTAGAATAATTTTGTCTATTCTTGTGATATTTTTATATTTTTGTGGCATTCTTTGTAGTTTTTGTTTCTCTTTTGTGTGTGTTTTGGATTCATTTTGTATATATTTTTTTAAAATACACAATCATTTTGTGCAACTATTTGTCCTTTTGTTGTGTAATTTTGTGTATATTTGAATGTTTTACATGTTCATTTTGTAAACGTTTCTGTTTTTGAAAAAACACAATCATGTTGTGCATTTGTGTTTGTTTTTTTAATATTTTTCTGTCATTTTATGTATTTTAGTTTTTTTTAAATATTTTCTGTGAATATAAATAACAATAGGCATTTTGATCCTTTTGTTGTGTTTTTTTTAATAGTTGTGGGTACTTTTGCTGTTGTTTTTTTTTTTTTTTTATTCATCATCCTGTTTGTTTTTGGTATAATTTTGTGTATTTTCTGCAATTACAATTGCAGAGTTGTTTTGTGCATTTTCATTTTGTTCAAAAATACAAAAAAAAAAACGACCCTTTTTCTTCAGTTTTGCAAAACGACGGTGATGTGATTCTGCTGGTATCTGTGGTGTCTGGTGATTTAGGTTTGGATGCATCCTGGAGAGGATGCTAGTCTTTAACACGGTTAACACACACGTTTAGCCAGACATTCACATTTCACACACTTTCACAGACAATTCAAAGACCCCAACTAAGTAAATAACCAATGTGGGATTATGGATTATTCCTGTTAATTTTCAGAGGTACTTTGTTCAAACACACTATTGTTGCCAAACTGATTCTAGCATTTCTCTGATGATTAACACGTTTGATGACAGAGAATTTTCACATTACAATCAAATACGTTATCTTCTAGAGAAGACAAGTAGAGCAAATTCAGCCATTAATTATCATCTCTGTTTGACTGCTGAGAAAAAAGAAAGTGCGAGCAAAGTAGGTGAAAGAAATGTGCGTCTGTGTGGTTCAGCGAGTTTTCATAGAAGAATCAATCACACAAATGATTAACAGGGATATGAATGCAATAAATGCAATAAACCCATATTGTTATTGTTGACAAATGTAGAAAAATGCCAACACACTGTATGCAGCATGCATGTGTTGCATCTGGATGGGAACAAACGTTAATCAGAAGCTGTTGGACTATTTTGTACGGAAGCGTATTGCATTCACTTGAGAACAAAAAAAATAATAATTTCTGAGCATTTTGTCTTTTTGGTTTGTTTTTTTCAGTTTTTTAGATTTTTTTTTTCTGTTTTTCAGAGTAATTTTTTTTCATACACATTTTCTTTCAGAGTTTTCGAGATACTTGGAAATCCCACAAAAACATCCATCCTACGGTGACTCCTTGCTGCACGCTTAAACTCATTGCCCATTCCGAGTTTTCAGCAGTCTCCTGATCATATATTGGGGGGGTTCCCGGTCCCGTTGGGGTGCTCTTGCGGGCTTGGCCGGCTGGCCCTTGCATGCTTGAGTGGTGCCCTGCAGGGCCAGGGTCTGTGGCTCTGCCGCCTTAGGGCTGTGCGCACCGCATGCCTTTAGTGATAACTAAGGCTCATCACACAGGCGACATAAATAAAAGGCGATCCTGGGGGCTCAGTCGGTGCGCCTGGGGGCCGGCGGGGCGACTTGCAATGTCCCCTTGGTGCCCTAAGCGGCTGGGGATGTGGTCGTTGTCCCTGTGCAGGCAACTGCCCAGGGACTGCCCTTTGGGCGCGGATCTGGTCGTCCACTTGGTGCGGGCCTTGGCTCCTCTATTGGGGTCTCGGGCGGGAGGCTATCTGGGCCCTCCCCTCAGGGGGTTGGGTGGGGGTGGGGCGGTTGGGCGGGGGTGGGGGGTTGGATGTTAGCATGGGGCCTTGGGGTTGGGGTCGCTGGCGGGGTGCGCTGGGTCCTCGGCTCCTTGGGGCTTTCTCGGGTGTGTATGTAGGGGGCGGTGGCTGCCTCTCTGCTTGGGATCTTGGGGGCTTCTGGGGAGCTGCTCGGTCGTGGGGGGTGGCCTGGCTGCATCTTCAGGCCTGGGGGAGCGCTTGGGTTTGCAGTAGCAGTTCCTGCACATACATTGGTCTATGATCCACTGGCACGCCTTGGGCTGTGGGATAAAACTCGTACTGGGCTTAACTTTAGACACGTTGATCCCAAATACCTGTTTTAGGTATTACCACTTTCCCTCTGTCCACAGCCACCACCATTATACCTAAACTTCACACTTGTCACCAGACTGGCTTGATTACGAAACACAATAAGCACAATACGCACAAATACAACTTCTCATCTCACTCTGACTTTAAAATAATCAACTCTTCCCCACCCTTTCCATTTTCTACCTTGAGTCTCTCCTCTCTGTTCCCTTCCTCAAATGCTATCTAAGCTCAGAAAAAAATCCTAAAAAACAGGGAAAAAATTAGCAAAAAAATTATTAGTCTGAAAAACAGAAAAAAATTGCATGAAAAATAGAAAAAAAATACTCCAAAAAGCAGAAGAATATACATGAAAAATAGCTCTAAAAACAAAACCAGATTTTGTATGCAATACGCTTCGGTAATTTAGTCTTCCATTTTTCACATTTCAGCTCCAACAAAGCCTGATTGAAAAAAGTGAAGAAGACAGCTTCCTCTCGCCTTCATCTCACTACATCTCCCTATCCGCCAACCCAAATGAAAAATGAAACAGACTGTGGGAAAAAAGCAAATGGAGTCGTCATGTATATTAAGCAGGGTAATGATACAAACTGTAGCCTATTAAAGTAAAATAAAATTAGTATTCTCCTTTTAATTAGAAAGCAGCCATTTTCACAATAAGCACAAGGTTGTTTTGCATCGTCATTATGTATTTTAATCAGGTATCACGGGTGCTGAGATATGATGTTCCTGGACTGTATATAAAATATGCACATATTCAGAGACTAAAAGAAATGCCTGACTTCATATCTAAGTTGTGACTGCGGCACTTGGAAAAGTCATGTCCATTGTTTCAACACTCAAAACTTTGCAAAAATCCATTAATAAACTTTGATTATTGTGTATAAAAAACTAATAAATGAATATTATCCCATATATTATTCTAAATTGTAGTTTGCATTGAAGCAAAGTAGCTATTTTTTTAATCTTTTTTTTATTCATTAAAAAAAGCTACATATATTATTTATATGGACGAGACGTATTTGATTGGCTAAGAGTGATTTTGAACAATAATTATTATTATTTTAATATTATTATTATTTTTTTTTTTTTTACAGTTTAATAGCCTCCACCAGTATGAAGGCAGACTATTATTTAATTTTAAAAAGTTATGTCAATCAAATGTAAAGAAATATTTCACACCCAAAAATAGTTTCAGCACTTTATTTGATTAAAAGGTTTTTATTTTATTTTATTAATTTTTGATTGAAAATATTTATTTTCCGTAAACATTTTATTATGGTATTTTTCAATGTGATACAATCGGATATATCACATGTTATTATACAAATATAGAAAAGAAATATTGAAGGAAAAAGAAATAACAAAATTTAAATTACCTGAAAATAACATAAAACAAACTACAAAATAAAGTTGATTAAACATTTATTTTTTGATGAAAAATATGTTTTGATTGGAATAATGTTTTTGATTAAAATTAGCTTTTTTGTCTTTGGGCTTTATTGTGGGTAGGACATTTTTTGCATTTATTAGTTAATCAAAACATTTTCAATCAATGTTTTATTTGATTCAAGTTTTTTTTTTTGATAGAAGCATTTTTTTTATTGTACTTTTTTGATTGAATAATAAAGACAAATCTAACTCAATACAGCAGCTATTTGAAGTAAATACCAGGTAATTATTACCAAAGTAAAAAAAAAAAAAAAAAAATACATTTTTATCACTAATATACTATGATAAATATTTAATGATCAATGTATATCTTGTAGAGCGACTTCACATCTGCAGGTGAACGTAAAAAAAAAAAACTCTTCTTACATATATGCAAAGTTGAGTAAATACAGCAGTCAAGTGAAATGTAAAAGCCACATACCGTCAACTGATCTCCATTCAGTTGTGTTAATGGAACAGTGAGGTCTGCTGGAGCTAATGAACAGAAAAATAAAAGCTGTCCAAGCGGGGAAGAGTACACGATGCAAACGCAGGATTTGGACACAGACGCAAAACTGTGAGCAGCAGCAACACAGGTAATGGGATTACTTCCATCCATCTGGTTCCTCCCAGGGCACACCATAGGCTAAATATACCAACAACTGAAACTGATAGAGCTGATTTACTCATTCTGTCCCAATATTGTTTTAAAAAAGTCCACACACCACTAAAAAACTGAATATATATATATATTTTTTTACAACCGCCTTCCACGGTATAAAACAGTATAGTGGCACAAATAGCTGGCAGCAGATAAGCACAGTGACAGCCAAGTGTCAGCGAAGGATGACGCTGGAACTAGAGCAGTCTCACACATTTTTCTTTGCTTCTATTTCACTGTCATCTTAAAAAGTAGTAGGTAGGTTGACAGTAGTAGAGTGACACAGAGCATTGCCTTAGAGAGTTGAGTTTTGAACTTCACAAATTGCTTTGAGGATCAAAATTCAAGCACAAACATCTTATCCAAGGCCTAAAAGTGCAAATATATCTTATATTTTTAAGTGAAACAATGCTACATATGATATTTTTTTCTCAGCCGTTCAAAGGCCAGTCTATCAAAAAATTTAGCTCATGACAAAAACTGAAGGTTAGCAATACAGCCTCTCAATGGAAAGCTGAGATTTGACCACTCACTCACTTTACTCATAGTAATTGATTCAACAGCATTAATTTGTTCCAACCTTTAAATCCTTGAACAGAACTCTATGTAACCATGATCAGAACCGTGGTGTTAAACTGTCCTTTGTGCCAAAAGATGGTATTAACATGAGGTTTACCATTTCAGAGTGGCATGGGAGCTGTGTCTCAGATATGAGGATGTAAATTAGGGACGCATCATCAGTAAAGTTCCTGTGAATCAGGGGGTGTTTCATCCTTTATAACACCATACGCCCTATTCAAAGGTGGCCATCTACAGGGTGATCAAGCCTGGACTTAATTGCCTCCCTTAAATGTTTCCCACTCTCTCCTATCTTAGGGCTTAGGGCCACCTTACACTGTCTGTGCCCTTTGATAGTTTTCTCCCTAGGAAGTATCTGCTCTTTAATCTTGTCCTTTGATGTTCTCTGTGGCTGGATAGAGTCATCCACCAGCATTTCTGAGATTGTACCAACATCTTCAGTGACATGAGTAGTAGTAGAAATAAAAATTAAAAAATCTAGTGCTGAAGAACATCGAGTAGGTATGTATGAAATTTAGTGACACAAATTTTAGTGAAATAAAAAACAGCATAAAAAATGGCACAAATGCAGAAGTGGCCTAGTGGTTAAGGAAGCCGGCTTGTAATCGGAGGGTGACCAGCTCCAATAATAATAATAATAATGATAATAATAATAATAATACATTTTATTTGTATTGCACTTTACAAATGAAAACACATCTCAAAGTGCTAAAGGTGCAACAGGTAAAAACAAAACATATAAACAGTAAAAACAGCAAGAAACATAATAAGAAAATACAATACAAGTTTGTTTAAAAAGCCTTGATTGACTGTGGGGCCCTCAGGTGGTTGGGGAAGGCATTCCACAGTCGAGGCGCAATTTGGTGAGTGTCAGAGCAGCAGAGATGTCTGGTTGGTTTGTGACTATTGATGATTTCTTTGAAGTACACTGGTGCGCTGCCGTAGACACACTGATAGGTCAGGAGGCAGATTTTGTACTCAATCCTGAACCTAACAGGAAGCCAATGAAGATTATGGAGGATGCATTCAGATTTGTGCACCCTCATCAGGACCCTGGCAGCGTAGTTCTAAATGTACTGCAATCTCTGCAGGCTCCTGCCAGGGATCCCAATGAGGAGTGCATTACAGTAGTAGAGCCAGGAGGAACCAAAGGCATGAACTAGGTTCTATGCATTGGAAAGGGAGAGGAAGGGACATAGTTTGGAGATGTTTCTGAGGTGAAAGAAGGCAGTCTGACAAATATGTTGAATGTGGGTGTTAAATGATAGGTGGGGGTCAAATCACACCCCCAGGCTTGTAACAGAGGATGTGAGAGGAATATCGTGGCCAGCAAATGGGTAAACGAGGGGGGAGGATTGGAGTTGGTGTGGGGTCCCAATGAGAAGACCTTCAGTTTTGGAGCTGTTTAACTGAAGGAAGTTGTCAGTCAGCCATGCCTTTGTCTCCGCCAGGCAGGCAGTTAGAGTGGGGAGTTATGATGTGAGGGAAGTAGGGTCAAACCTGACATAGAGTTGAGTATCATCAGCATAGCAGTGGAAAATCTCACCCGTGCCATTATAGCTCCCCGGGGAAAATGGAAAAAATGCAGAGAACTATTTCACTACGGTGATTAATAAAGGTTACATTATAAAAATAACCCGGCTGAAACACAGCGCTTAGTGTGCACTTGTCTGGATACAAGCCATTTAGTCAATATTTCAACTCATCTGAGCACTAAAGACTCCTCTAAGCAGAGATTGAGACGGATCATGCTGGAAACAATGAAAAGTTCACTCTCAGGTGCTGCTCAAAGCTACATAACAGTTAGATCCCACACCATTGAGACCATAATTGGGAAATGAAAAACTACGTGCTCCAAACATGAGCCATATTTGAACCACACACAGGCCAAAACATGGTTGCAACACTGACTAAATTGTATTATAATACTGTATATACAGTATATTATATTTTATATTAATATTATATAATTAAATCAAAATATTATTAACATTAGCAATATGATATATAGGGAACTCTAATTACAACACATGAAAAGAAGATGAGACCATCCATTTATAAATCTAAATGCAGGTTGTAGTTCATGTAGTGACAGTGTCATCTCTCAGAGTCTGGTCCCAGTCCTGCCCAACAACAGATGCCATCAAAGAATACATATATATATATATATATATATATATATATATATAAAATTTCAAGTGTCAAACTGCTTCCATTTGCACAGCTGCATGCACGCCTCTCCTCTCTGTCATACTCAGTGTCCTAATACACACACATCTCTTTAATAGGACACACGTATATGTAATTAAACATCATATTAAAGCTAAAACAAGGGACGGACATCATGGTCTCCTGGGTCTGCCACCATGTTTTTAGGTCCGGGAGACAGGAAAGATGAGCTAACGTGGGAAAGAGAAAAAAGAAGAGAATGCTGCTGTGAGACGTGAGAGGCAGTGGATCTGCAATACTGCCAGAGTGTTTGGTATCTGCGTGTCAAATGCCAGTGCACTCCATAGGAATACGATAACAAGGGCTGTGCACAGAGGGAATGCCAAATTAGATATCAAACACCGAGGAGGCTTTGGAAGCACGGAGCACAGCACTGACGCAGCTAATAAGACACTATGCACAAAGGTTGGCTGTGACACAGTAATTCAATACTGTATTAGTCTGGAATATGACACATGTATGGAGGTGTGGCTATTAACTTCTCAGGTCGTTTGATCTAACTAACGTAAAGTCTATCCTTTGGTATTCAGTGGACATACGAGATCCAATGATGCAATTAGAACTCCCCCAAATCTGGGATTAAAGATAAACACCCTTATTTTGTTGCAGTTGATCAATGCATTACATTTCCTCCTAAAGCCTGTTCATGTTATAATTCAGAGGTGAAGCATCCGCCGATTTATATTCAACTCACATGAATTATAGGAAAAGAGTTTCATTCGAGGTTTCTCTGAGCTCTGCATTTCTCGACCAACAGTTTTAGCTTCAACAAATTAGATTCAGCACAAGATTTTTTTTACAAAAACACTGTGGGTGATTCAGGGAGTTTTATAAACAAGCTGAAGACAATTGTATATCGCTTTAAATTTCTATGTTCTCTATGAAGATAAGAATAGAACAAGGACATTATAAAACAACCTGGACTGCCGGACTTTGATTCAAACAGATCAAATCCAATAAATCAACTGGTTTGTTACATTTCTAATTAAAAAGGGCAAATGGAAGCTGCTCAGAGGTAGATAACCTATACACCTTGTACTGTGTTACAGATACAGCTTTCCATTTACCGCTTTTAAATCTAAATGTGGCAACACAAAGCAAAAAAACAAACCAAAACACTCGTTAAAGTGTCCTCCACTGATTTTATACATTTGGCCTAAATCTGTTTAAGGGGGGATAAAGGTCCCTTAGGAGAGCACTTCTTCGCTGCATTTCTATTAGCCTTAGAAATGTGCAAAATCTAAATAGAGCAATAAGAACTGGTAATGGAAACACCTGGATTTAGAAAAAACACTATCACTAAAAAGTTTTCACTGGTTTTTTTACATTTCCATATTGAAATGTATCACAAAAGCTCAACGAAAACACTTTTTCCGCATTTACATATCACAGGACGTGACAAACTTGGCCACATGACCACTACTTTCTGAGAAAACATGGCGCGATACGTGTGGACAGAAGGGGAGACCTAGACATTTCTTAGCATTATACCCAAAAACTATTAGTGCCACATGCGACAGCAAATAACAAAGGAATGCAAAGTGTTAGAAGGAGGTTTGGAGCGTCCATTTTCTTGCAGAAAAAGTCTCATGAGATGAGATTTTGCGTCTTTTTGGGTCTCAACTGTTTTTATCCTCTTTAGGTAAACAAAAGAGCTTTACATCGGTATCTTTAATTTTTTTTTAGAGCAACCAGAAGCAGCACAAGTTGTCGATTTGACTGAAAAAGCTGCTGACTGATCTAAAAAGCAGGCTAAATGCTTCACTCCAATAGAGAACAATGGGATGTTTACAGGCCGTGGGGCCGTGTGATATCATCAATCATGTGATTCTAAGATGGTGGAACACAGGCTCTAAAACTGTAAAGTTTTCCCATTTCTAAAAGTTATAAAATTAATAGGGTGCACTGCATGATCATGCATTTTGTTAGACATAAATCTTTTAATAAGTAAATTTCAAAGATTTTATGCCAAATTTGTGAAAACTATGAACGATCCTTGAAAGGACTCTCCCATTTAAATAAAGATTCTCCCATCTAAAAGTGGCTGGAAATTTAACAAGGTTCACCTCCAACCTCTGTAAGATCTAAATAAAACACACAATGGAACCTCAATGAACCTTCCTGAATGCATTGTATTAAACCACATGTGATCTATATTTATAAGACAAGAAGAGAATGCTTTAAAGATTGAAATGCCTACTTTTATCATGGCAACAGATGGAGCCCCACAAATTATTATTGCTGCTATTTATCTCAATTTCAGTTGTGTAGTCGTGCTGAAACTACGCTTTATTATGTGAGCTGTGTATGCAGTGCACTTCAGTGTTTATGCCTGACAGGAAACACTGCAGTCATTCCCCTGATTCCTTCCTGTGCATCAGAGCAGGACGATGAAGAGTGACTCCCTTCACTGGTACAATGTGGCAGTCGGGTTATTGAGGGTCACTGTGGACTCCATTCACTATCTGATTGTTATTCTCCTTGGGTCTGAAGGTAGCCAATAATGAGTTGGGCTACACTGGAGAATGAGATGTGATTAAAACACGATGATGACATAAAGCACGATTGAATGATTTAAATTCACCCCCTGTCAGACGTATATAATCATATCCATCCTCTTTAATGTGCGGCTGAACTTTGGCTCCATAAAGCACAGGAGGGAGCGAGACACTTGTGTAGTCTGAGTGGTTTGCTAGTAACCAGTGCGTCACATGGAGACAAGCCTGTGATCTAACAAAGCAGCACAAACATTCCTCTTTGCTGCCTTGGCAGGAGCAATCGCTGAGTGATCCAACAGCCTGGTGCTCTTCTGCATACTTAAGGAAGTCCTTGCGCTCTGATCAGAGCCGGATTATATAAATGGACTTCACTAGGCAGAATGTATTTTTTGGCCCCTCCTCCATTGATATTATTTATGAATTGAAATCTGAAACTTACCAAAGTTAGTATAGTAACTTATTATAATAAGAAGTTAATTCACATTTTACATAACGTAGTCTTGTTGGATCTTTGTATACTGAAATAAATTGTCGGACATTTTTTTAAATTATTATTATTTAGACGTTATTACCCAGCTCTATTAAATGCTATTAAAATATCTTATCCATTGTGAGTGTCATTTTTAAGGCAGTTGTAGCAGTAAATCACCAATAGGTATCAGCATTGCTATGTAAACAGAGCAAATGAGATAAATGTTGTAAGCTATTGCATTTTGCAGAAAATCTTAATTAAATGTGTAGATTAAATTGAATAGTTAAATAAATAGTGAAATATACTTGATTTATTTATTTCTTTAAATGTAGTTTTACAACAAAAACAATAATTGATCAAAGTCATTGGAAATGCCACAAAGACCCTTTTATTAATCACTAGCAGCTCAATATCAACATTTTGTGCCACTTTTGACTTTTCCCTTCATTAAGGCTGAAATGTGTGACTAAATTCTGTAGTACTTTTAAACCACATTAAGCACGCTGTCCCTTTAAGAAAGTCAGCTGAGCTGCTTGGTCCCTCTGTCTGGCCCCCTTGCCAATCGGGCCCCAGGCACGTGCCTTGTTTGCCTTTGCGTTGCTCTGGCTCTGATGGTCTTTGGCATACGTAAGAAAGGCCTTGCTCTATGTCCTTAGAGTTCTACTCCTGGACCATTGCCAGAGAAGCAGCATGAGATGTCTTAAAAGGCAGAAAATATGCTGTGGATGCTATAGGAGGGAAAGCCCAGCAGGATTAGACCCATGTAGGTGTCAAAGACAGCTTGTAAAGTTACAATCATAAACTTAGGACAAATATCTGGAATACTCTATCTATCTTTGATTTATCTATCTTTGATCTATCTATCTATCGATCATTGATCTATATGTATATATATTCATAATAATAATAATGCATTGGATTTTATATAGCGCTTTATCATAGACACTCAAAGCGCTTTACAGATTTAAGGCATTATTCTTTCACTCCACACTTAGTGGTGGTAAGCTACTATTGTAGCCACAGCTGCCTGGGGCAGACTGATGGAAGTGAGGCTGCCATAGTGCGTCTGACCACCACAAACACTCTCTCACACACACATTCATACTGGGCAATGTGGGTGAAGTGTCTTGCCCAATGACACAATGACAGATACCACTGGAGCAACTGTCCCCCACTGTGTCACCCGGAATTCTCAGTGGTCTCCCATCCAACTATTAACCAGGGGCCCAGACCTTCAGATCACAGGGCGACCGTTGCTCAGCTGGTTGTCTTCTGATCCAGAGGTTGGGGGTTCAATCCCAACCAATACCTGTCTATGTGTTGATGTGTCCTTGGCAAGAGGTTGCTCCCAATTGTTGACTAGCGCCTTCCATGGCAGCTCAGTATGATTGGATGAATGAGCCAATATTGTGAAGCGCTTTGGGACTACCTCAGCGGTTATAAAGCGCTATATAAATCAAGTCCATCTATATTACCATCTATCTATCTATCTGAACATAATACATAATCTCAGGGATGAGACCTCGTTTGGTTCCTGAGTGAGAGAAGGATGGAGGGAAAGGCAGATAGACAAGCATGGTGAAGAGGGAGCTGATGCCAATGGCAAAAAAAGCTCAGGATTTATTGGTCAATTTTGGTTCATACCCTGACTTATGCAGAGATGTCCAGGAAAAAAAAAGAAAACTATAACTGGTGCCTGTGACACACAACTCCTAGGGGAGAAGGGGGCATTCCCCCCCCACGGAAAATTTTGTAAAAATAATGCTATATGGTGGCTTTTGGTGCATTATATTAGTGGAAGAAAAATCCTACTTATCAGACAGAACTCACTTTGTTCATGTAAATAATCCCTCTGCAGCTCATGCCAGAGTTAATCATGGAGTTCCACAAAGTTCAGTTTTGGGACCAATACTCTCACGAGGTAACATTATCAGAGAACATAATATACATTTCCATTGCTATGCAGATGATACACAGCTTTATCTCTCAATGAAATCAGATGAAACTAATCCGTTATTAAAACTCCAGGCTTGTCTTAAAGACATCACATCCTCGATGAGCTTTCTCTTTCTTAACCAGGATAAAAACCAAAGTGATTTTATTTGGTCCAAAACACCTTAGAGATAAATTATCAGAGCAAATAGTGTCTGGAGAGCATTACTCTATCATCCAGTACCACAGTGTAAAACATAGACATTATCTTTGATATTACTTTGACTTATCCTTTAACTCTCATATTAAACCAATCTCAAGGGCAATCTCAGGAATATCTTGGCCCAGAGTGATGCTGAAAAATTAATCCATGCATTTGTTACATCTAGACTAGATTATTGTAACTCCCTACTGTCAGGATGTCCTAGTAACTCACTAAAAAGTCTCCAGTTAATTCAGAATACTGCAGCTAGAATATTAACAGGTACTAACAGGAGAGAGCATATTTATCCAGTATTGGCTTCCTGTAAAATCTAGAATAGAGTTTGAAATCCTTCTGTTAACATACAAAGCTCTGTATGATGAAGCTCCTGTATATCTTAGAGACCTCTTAGTGCCCTATTGTCCGGGCAGAACACTCCGCTCTCAATCTGCTGGTCTTCTGGAAGTTACTAAAGTGTCTAGAAGTTGAACAGGAGGCAGAGCATTCAGCTACCAGGCTCCTCGTCTATGGAACCAGCTCCCAGTCTTAGTACGTGAGGCTGCTACTCTCTCCACCTTTAAAATAAACTCAAAACCTACTTATTTGCTAAAGCGTATACTGTATAATAGCGTTAATCTAACCACTAAGAACAAAGCCCTAAACCTAAAAATAGGAAGTAAAAACTAAGATTATTTGGTAGAACACCAACATTATCTTCAAACACAATCCACCATACACTCATAGCTCTAATGGGCTGCAATGGGATGATGTCCAGTCAGACACAGTTGTGCCGGGTTGTAACCAACCCCCCACTTATGTCCCTCGTTGCAAAACCTATCATACTGCTCACAATGATTCATATCGTTTAAAAAAAAAAAAACAATAGCTGCTGCTGCTCAAAGAGCTCATGGGCAGATATTTTAAGAAACATGTTTGTGCATATGGGTCACTCCATTAGTGTTATTGTATATAATACTCATTAAATGTATTCATTTCCTCATTTATAATAATAAAAAATAAAAAGCACATGAAAAGCAAAAATAACCACAATAGTGTTTTTACTGTTTAATATAAATCACTGCTGCTGAATGTAGTTTATTTTATATCTGAAAATGAGCAGTGTTGGGAACGTTACTTTAAAAAAGTAATTAGTTATAGTTACTCACTACTTGTTCAAAAAAGTAACTGCGTTAGTAACTAAATTACTCTATAATAAAAGTAACTCATTACCAAGGAAAGTAACTATTTGCGTTACTATTAAAAAAAAAGAAATTGCTCTATGTCAAATAATTCACATTTTTTAGATGCGTGTGTCGTGAGGTGCTTCATTAATTTTGAGTTGCTTACACCGGATGTTGACAAAGTCTTCACTCCTGGATATAATGTACACTTCACATGTACGTTCTTGCATACAGCATACATGTCCATCTGAGCACAGATATATAGATGGTGAGATGAGCCACTCCTTTTGAAAAAACAATGTCCAGCTCCATCCACAACTTGAAGAAGACGGTGATGACGTAACCGACAATTGTCGACAAATACGTTTGTTGGTGACTAATTCTGTTATCAATTTTTGTCAACCATGTCGACTAATCGTTGCACTCTTAATGCTGTCTACTATATACAGTATTATAAGTATGATTACAGCTCAATGTGACAAAGACCAAGGAGCTGATTGGGGACCTGAGGAGAACCAGCCCTGTCTCCATCCAGGGGGTCAGTGTGGACATTGTGGAGAAGTACAAATACCTGGGAGTAGTGACTGACAAGAGGAACACTGACTCCCTCATTTTTCTGCAGATGTTGAAGGGCCAAAGCCACCTCTATTTTCTGAGACAGCTGAGGTCCTTCAACATTTGCAGAAAAATGCTGAGGCTGTTTTATGAGTCTGTGGTGGCGAGTGCAATCCTCTACGCTGCTGTTTGCAGGGGGAGCAAACTGAGGTTCGTAGACGCCAACAGACTCAACAGAATCATCCGCAAGGCCAGTGATGTCAGGGGGATTCAATTGTACTCTTTGACAGTGGTGACAAAGAGGAGGAGCCTGTCAAAAGTGAAATCCATCTTGGTCAATGAGTCCCACCCACTCCATGATGTGCTGGTCAGTCACAGAAGCATCTTCAGCACCAGGCTGATCCAACCACGGTGCTCCACAGGATGCCACAGGAAATTATTCCTGCCTGTGGCAATCAAATTGTATAATTCATCATTGTAACCTCAAATCTATTATATTATTATTCTTAAATTTGTTTTTATTATTATTATTATTATTATTATTATTATTATTATTATTATTATTAATAATAATAATAATAATATTAGTATTATCCTTCCTACATTATTTTCTACTACTGTAATGTGTGTGTATCTGATCCCTATTTTTAACAGTCTTTTACTTAATTATACACTTGTGTTTTGTTTATTCTTTCTTTTGTCTTAGTTAAGGTTTTTATTCTTTTTTTTTTCTGTGGCTGTAACATAAGCAATTTCCCTCTTGAATTAATAAAGGGAGTCTGATTCTGAATAATGATTGGGATTAGAATGATGAACATCTCCAGTGAATTATACTTCCAAGTTTCCCAAGATGCAGTTGGAACCTACAACGACAAAAACCTGAAGCACACTGAGGCTAAATATCTACGTTGATTCTCCACTTTTGAAAGTTCTAAAAACATTTTAAGTGAGAAAGTGACCAAGTAGAATATCAACATGTGCTCATTTGATTCATGAAACTCACAGAAACACATTTCATTCTGACATTTCAGAGATTTCTGGAGACCAACTGTTGTGCTACTGACAAAACTTCTGATTAACTTCAATACAAGAACCCAATTTACAAAAGCGTTAAAAAACTAATGGAAGAAAAGAAGACATGCTTTTGTTTTGAAAAGGGAATGTTTGATTTTTAGCTTGAAGCCTGTCCCAGGACGATTTTTACATTCTGTTCGCAATGCATCATGGGGCAGTTGAGTATGACTAGTGTGCCCCCTGTGCATACTTAAACAATGTCCCCATATAGTATACATCCGGGATTGTATCCTTTCATAATATCTAATGTGAATGCACTGCATATAATTGTGACGTCAGACTTAGTATAAGTAGTATGCTAGTACAACACCGCCTATGTTTCTCAGCTTGGAATGTCTTGTGAAAAATCTAATGTGATGTGTCTTGAAATCCTAATCTATAATATTTATAATAATGATTGTGATTTAGGTTTCATTTCTACACAGGCTTCATGTAAATGAAGAGGAATCCCTCTCATTGATCTGTGAGCTCAAACACTCAGATAAGGACAGAGTTAGTGATGAGTGCTCAAACCGAGGCCATCAATCAATCGCTGCCTTCTCAGCAGAGACGAGAACACACACGATAACAAGACACATCGATCACTGCAAACAGAGGGAAACATGCTGTCACGTGACATCATCCCCTCAACACACACGAAGAGGAGAAGAAGAAGAAGAAGAAGAAGAAGAAACAATGGGAGTGTAAAGAATCATTTTTTGTTGACAATGCTATGAAAGTGAACAGAAATAAACAGAGAGGTGGAAGGTAGGAGCACTCAAACTGCTGATCACGTGAAAAAAAAGGTGTTTCCAAATTACAAATAATGTACAATACAATATGAAACAGGGAAATGGAAAATAGCAGAAAGGGTTCAGGAGAGTACTTGTACTTTTTTGAGTATATTTTTAAATCACTGATTTTACTTGTACTTAAAGCTGCAGTATGTACATTTTTTTATTGAACAATCCATTATCACTTGTAAGCATAGTTTAATCCAAAGTGTTCTGAGTGGACAGTGAACATATTCCCCTTCTCTTGGCTTTATTCATGTTGGGTGTGGGATACATATGTATGTGTATATACGTATATATGCATATGTGTGTATCCACAAAATGAAGAGTCCGTCCCTAAGACTGCTCTACTGTAAAGTGCCTTGAGATACCATTGGTTATGATTTGGCGCTATACAAATAAAGATTGATTGATTGATTGATTTATATTTAGGCTTTAGAAATCCAAGTGTGATGCTGGATTTCAGTCAATCAGAGATCTTTTTACAAAATGCTCCATGAGATGTTTTGGGATGTTACTATTGGCTGCTCGACTGAAGTCAATGCGCGTTCACGTACCATCGGTAGTAAAAATGTAATCTTGGACGTTCCAGCAGAAGTCTCCATCGTGGCGGAAGACACAATGGTTCCAAGGCAAAGCAAGCGGAAAAAGGAAGACCTATGTGGAGAAGCAAAAGTCTAAAGCAGAGGTAGTAACTAGTAACTTCGACTTTGAGCACTATTTATTTGAGCTACTTTCCACTTGTTCTTGAGTATTTCATGTATAACTTACTTGTACTATAAAATAACAGTACTTCCACTTGAGTAGTATATATCAGTACTCTTTACACCTCTGCTAAAATCACAGAGTTGGATTTAAAGCGGTCCTCTTGAACTCATTCATCATCAACTGTTCCCACACTCCTGCTGCCAGGCAGGAATGTGAATCAACAACCAGATAAATGAAGGTCGAACATAAACTGTGCCTGTGTGTGTGTGTGTGTGTGTGTGTGTGTGTGTGTGTGTGTGTGTGTGTGTGTGTGTGTGTGTGTGTGTGTGTGTGTGTGTGTGTGTGTGTGCGTGCGTGCGTGCGTGCGTGCGTGCGTGCGTGCGTGTGTGTGTGTGTGTGCGTGTGTGTCCATGGGAGCAAAGTTAACCATTCACCAACCATGTTTGCTAGCTTCGCATCATAGTTTTCTATTCGACATCAAAGATATTAATTACATTGCTCACATTTTACTGCAGTTGTTCTGATAACCAGCCATGAAATGTGCAAACAGCTGATATAGTTTAAAAAAAACACCTGCATACTTTGTCTCAGTTTGTGCTAAAGCTAAAAGATCCATGAATAAAGTGTTGAGTGTTTATTCATTCACATCATTGATAAAAGCAACCATATATAAAAGCAAGAACAGACCAGATTACAGTTGTAATCTGAATCTCTTTCCTGCGTTAGAGCGAATTCTATTTAAAATAAAACATTCTGTGATGAGGCAAAGGTAAAGAACAACCCATTCCTGCTGGTTTATTTATTCAGTGAGTCAAAGCAGGATTACAAACAAAATAATCAGTAGACAATAAACTGTGTTCTTTTTCCTTACCCAATAAGTAAGCTACAAACCCTCATGTTGAGAATTGAAAGCGAGATGTTGCCTCACACTTCAAATATTTGCAGATGGAACAACAAGAGCAGTCAGAGTCAAACAATGACGTGCAGTCATGGTAAGCATGGTAGGCAGTGCCAACCCAAGGGTGAATTGATATTTTGATTATTAGTTTTAATTATAATATACATATAAATTATTTAATTTTCAATTTCCGATAGCCTACATTACCTATACGTTTAGCATTTGTCAGCATAAGTGTCAGCATTTTCTGCTTTTCATAACCCAAATCAAAAACATCACTACCCCCTAACCGCTGTAAGGCAGGAGGAGGCCACACCCCTTCTCAAAAGCACATTGCTGCTCTGCCTCTGTTCCAATAGCGTGTTTTTACGTTTGCACATGTGCAGTCAGGTCCCCAAAATGACAACCATTTACGTCCAAAATCAGCTCTCTACCCTGCCTTTGGACGTAAATGCGCAATGCTAAATGCTATACCTAAGTTCACAGTACATTAGTGAATTTATATCACGTGACCACTGCTGCTACGTTCTCTAGCTAGTGGGTGGGATAACACTACAGTCAGGATGACAGCGCTAGAGACGATAAAGAAACTTTTTTTTAGGAAAAACAACAGCTTTTAAAAGATGGAGACCAACACCTGAGTTACCAGATCTTCAGCAAAGGTAAGGTCAGAAAATGTTTCATACTTTCTAGAGTGAATGGTAAAAAAGGAAGGATTGACTTTGTGGATGCTCCTCACTGAGGCTGTTCTGAGTTGTTGTCATTTTCTCTGTGTTTCTGTGTTTCTAACACAAACAACGGATGTGCTGCCGTGTCATGAGATATATCTTTATTATATTTATCTTTATATTTATCATTATTATTGTTTCTGGGTTGTTTCTTTGTTCTTTGTTTTCTTTGTTTTTTGTTTTGTGCACCGACTACCAAGACAAATTCCATTTACTGTCCTAAAACCTGTACTTGGCCATTAAAACATTTCTGATTCTGATTCTGATATCTTGTATGTTTCTTTAATGGTGTTAATGATGTTGGTTTTGTTAGATGGCTAAATACTTGTTCATGTGGATCTTGTTGGGTTTTTTTCTTTATTATGAATTTTATATTTTGATAAGTGCATTGAGATGACTTTGTTGTAAATTGCGCTATACAAATGAAGTTGAATTGAATTGAATTGAATTGAATCATTCAGATGTTATCATTTTATCTGCATATTAACCAAACAGTAGGTAACAAGGAATGGACACTAAAAGATCTTTTAGGAAAAATTGACATAAAAGAGTAACTAAACCCCAAACCCAATAAAAGTAAAAGTGCTTTAATTTTGTGCATTTAGTAGTAAAATGTCAGAGTTACTGGCCGCTAAGGGTTGAACTCCAGCTATTACAAGTGAATTTTGCTATTGGCTAAAACAGATTCTTTACGATTCTCCTGCGTCATCAACTTTCACTGTTGCCCCGCCCTTCCTATAAAAGTTGAGAGGAGGGTTTTCTCCAATCACAGACCTCAGTGAGCATTGATTGACAGCCTAACTGAGGAAGTCCACTCTGTGTGAAACAGCCGCTGTCACAGTGACATTTTTACTCTGTGCTTCTATAAAGAGCTGATTCTGCACTAATCAGAGGGTTCATCAAACTATGCATGTATTTACAGACACATCTATGCTATGTGTGTATTCCTGTCTGTCTTTGCGTGTACGTGGACGTGTGTGCATGTCTTTGCTGTGTGCATTAGGTGGTGGGAGAGCAGAGCCGTTTGCCCCTGAGTGATGTCTGTAAGGCTGTGCGTGAACTTCATGTCATGATTGTGTGTACCTGTGGTTGTAGTGACATATCTCAGCTTATGAACTCGCTATGTGTGTGTGTACAGACACGTCATTGTGTGTATTACCGTCTGTCTCTGCTCACAGCGCTATGGGATAACTGAGTGGGCATGTCTTACTGCTACAACAGTAACGCCCATAATCAAGGCACTTTATGAATTTCCCTCCCAGTGGCAGGTCAGCAGAAAGCAGGGGTTTAGTTACTCTTTAAGGGGTCTATTCAACCGTTTGGACTTAAAGGGGACATATCATGGTAAATTCACTTTTTTAGCCCTTAAATGCATTTTGTTGTATATTTAGAGTGTTTAGAAGTACAGAAAAGTTAAAATTAGTCTCTTCAGGTGCTGCGTAGATATCTTTATATTCTGTTTTGGCCATTTTTTTCGATTTTTCTATTCTCTTTTACGTTTTTTGAACTATTATGTCACAGTATTTGCAGCGGAACTGCCAAATTAAGACGTCGACTCCAGGCCCAACACTTCGAGCAATCCGCCATTTTTATTTCTCGCTGTGATTTTGTAGTCCAAGCTCAAGGATGCCGAAGTTACGAGAGGATAAGTCAAAATGTTTGGTTGTTGGATGTAGTAACCCACACGCTTCATTACACCGTCTCCCAGCATCAGAACCTTTACAAAGTGCCTGGTTGAGTTTTATTTTTCACGGAAATGTACCCACATCTGTGGGTAAGGTCATTTTTGTGTGCGCGAAGCACTTCAAGGATGACTGCTTCAGCAACCTCCACCAGTATAAAGAAGGATTTGCCGAAAGACTTTGTCTGATTGAGGGTTCAATTCCTTCTATCTTTGGAGACGACGAACAGAGCACTTCGGTAAGCTGTAAATAACGCTAAAAAGTGTGATGATAAGACGTCCCTGTCATTGTTTTGTTAGCATTAGCAGTTGCACCGTCTTCATATGTTAGCGCTGTGTGCTCGTTTTAGATCCTTGATGATATCGCCTACGTGATTTAATTTAAGTCTAAAGTTTTCATTAGTCATTTCATTTTGCCGTTTTTGTCTCTGAAAAGACTGTATTAAAATGCATTTTGTGACGTTAGCTTGGCGCTAGTGTTAGCTCGGTGCTTGTGTTAGCTCACTTGTTAGGGTTCTGCAGGTTCATCATCTTCATTTTCATCTCGGTCAGACTCTGGCTCGAACATGTAAGGCTGGATGGACAAGTATTCTGTTGTTGACATTTTGTAAATAACCTCTGAATAAAAAGTTAATGCATCGCTACATAACTGTATCTCTTCTATCAAACTACAAAAATGGCCGAGCAGGGTGGAGTTGAACCGAGAGGAGGCGGGAGAAAAGGGGTGGAGCTATAATAATGAGGAATTCAGACCCAAGCATTGCAGTTCCGCTTTATATAGACCACAACTGTATGATTTATATCTAAAAATGAAGGATTTAAAACCATGATATGTCCCCTTTAAGCGTGTTTTTGCGCGCCTGCAGTTACGCACTTCTCTTCTACGGTATTCTCTGGTCTAGGCTGCTGACACGCCCATCGCGCGTAAGTAAGCCTAAGTACTGCGTTACTGAGTAAATTATTATTTTTATGATTATTGTTTTTATATCCGTTTCATTGAACATAAATCATATGTTCTTAGTCTTGCCATTTCTTATCAATGCCCAGCCACTTTCTTTGATTCAGGTTGGAGTTTCTTGTTACCTTCATGACACATTTGGCATGGCATTGTTTTAGAGTTAAAAAATGTAGCTTTACTTAGAGCCTGATATTTTTTATTAATTTAATTTATTGGTGTTATTTTTTATTTTTGTACATTTTGACAAACCTTTCATTTTATAAAGATGCCTTTGTGAAAAACAAATTAAGTAATCTTCCTTTTTAAGTGTATACATGAGATGTTTACTATATACAAAGGAATTGTGGAAATATTTATTACCAAAAATAGACTAACTTTTACCTTGAATACTATTTAATTGAGCTACTTACTTTTACTGGTATTTGAATACTTTATGTATGACGTACTTGTACTCAGTTTTTGGAATAACGGCGTTTAAAATAACGTGTTATGTAACGGCGTTTGTTTTTCAGTAACGGGGTAATCTAACTAATTACTTTTTACGCCGTTACAATGCCATTATCGTTACTGAACGTTAAATGTGGGGCGTTACATGCATTGATTAAATAAAATGTTATCCGAAAGCATCCCCGGCTTCTGACTCAGCTGTAGTGAGGAGGTGGGTTAAAAACAAGGTGAGCGATTATGATCAGCTAAGGCGACATGCCAGCACATGCGACACACACACACACACACACACACACACACACACACACACACACACACACACACACACACACACACACACACAGAGCAGATTGGATGAAGCAGCAGAGATGGTGAGCGTGGAGCAATCTGATGAAAAGTTGACATTTTTAAGGTGACGATACAAACACTATTTAAATTAATTGTGGTCAAAGGCAAGAACGTACATGTGAAGTGTTCATTATATCCAGGAGAGAAGACTTTGTCCACATCCATTGTAAGCAACTCAAAATTAATGAAGCACCTCACGACACATCCATCTAAAAAATGTGAATTATTCAACATAGAGCAACTTTTTTTTTTTAATCGTAACGCAAAAAGTTACTTTTATTATAGAGTAATTTAGTTACTAACGCAGTTACTTTTTTGAACAAGTAGTGAGTAACTATAACTAATTACTTTTTTAAAGTAACGTTCCCAACACTGCTTGCACTTGAGTAGAATTTCAATCAAGTAACTACTTCTACTTCAGTAGGATATATCAGTGCTCTTTACACCTCTGATTGTAGGTAAGTGTGTGTATGTGTGTGTCCGTGTCCTAGATTTTGGACCAGGTGCACTCACGGTCATTGTGTGGGACTGTGATCGACAAAAGATATGGCAGATATGAAATATGGATGATGGATCCAATATGACAGTATGACAGGCTAAGTAACACACACGCACATGCACACACACACACACACACACACACACACACACACACATACAGTAGAATAGTATTAATTGCTGATTAGGTGTATCAGCGTCATCACTACAGGGTATAGATTACACAGACAACCATATCTGCAAAGATGTTAATTAAAATGGAAGCTACTTGTCATCAGTTCATACACACACTTTGAATACAACTGTTATTACTCAATGACTATCATCAAAGTATAATCACATGGTCCATGTAGTGTCAAAGCATGCTTTTGTAACCATTCAAATTAATGTAAACACTTCAAAATTATTACGATTGTTCCGTAACTATTCTAATTATTGATTTTGGTTCTTAAACTCTAAAGTTGTGTGTGTCTCTGCAGAGATATGCATTTCTTTTTTGTGCTCCTCCTCTGGCTGATCAGTAAACTAGCAGAGCTAAATGAGGTGCTTCCTCATTAGCCTCATTACTCCGAACTCTTGTTGTGTTAATTGACATAAAAACAAACACTCGCACATGAGGCAGAAGCAGCTAGCAATCACTGCCCACTCATGTCAGAGTTAATTCAATCACAGGCCACAGAAGGAACAGTTTATCTTTATATATATAAACCAGACTTTTACATCTTCAATTTAGATTTTATAAAAGAACAACATAATCAAACACGAGGTATAATTTAAGTTATACATTTGTTGAATACTACTTTAAAAAACGTTGGAAACGCTGGTAATTAAAATTCAAATTGATGTTGCACACACACACACAATCTTAATTATGTGATTATGTTCGGGAGCACTTTCAAACTGATGAAAAATACAAAACAAAAAGCTCATGCTTAGAAACTACACTGAACGGGAAATATTTCTTCTCCTTTCACTTTTTCGATTGTCTCAAGTGTCTTCTTATCCTTCTTTTTTTATTTGGTGTCTTCTTCTTCTTTGCTTTTTTCGAGTGTCTTCTTTTTCTCTCTTTCTTTTTCCAAGTATTTTATTTTTCTGTCTTCTCCATTTTTTTTTTTTTTCAGGTGTCTTCTTAATCTTTATTATGTTTTTTTTTTTTCGGTAACACTTTCAAACTGATGAAAAAAATACTTTTTTTTTTCTTTTTCTTGATATATATAAATAATATATATATATATATATATATAGTTTGTAATTTTTGATCAATGATGGTTTCACTCTGAGAGTAAACTGCTATAAATAGGAAAGAATTTGACCTTTACATAATTTAAAACCTGTTAAAGACATTAAAGACGGTGTTAGATTTAAATTTATTCTCTGAATACTCGTTTATACCTTATTGTGGGTGTGATAAAGGTGATACATTTTTTCTTTTCTTTTTTAAAGCAATGAGGTGCTTGTTCTGGTCTGATGATCTTAATATTACTGATTAGCCAACCCTATCATTAATAGATTTTCCAGTCAGAGTGAGTTAACAGACCTGCTACTCCTAACAGTTTAAAGTTTACAATTACTTTCCTTCCCACTACCAAATGATCTCCCCTTATGGTCGGTAACAGTAATCAACTCTTTCTTGTTGTCTAAGCCTTAATGTATTTAGTGTAGTGTTAGGAGTGAATATAGTGTGTGTGACAAACACTGATTCCCAAACCCACACACTGTGCTGCACTAACCAAAGGCTAGAAGAGCAGAAACCCAATGTGTGTAAAATGTTTGATTTGTGCTATCGTGAAGAATGCAAAGTCGAGGAAATGAAATTTTTTTGGGGTAATGTTTAATCTGGTGCCCTCATAAATCGAAATGACACAAACTGAAATGCATGAAAAGTAACATTGCTGACACACAGACAGAAACTATACACTGAACTGGAAATTAGGGATGTTCCGATCAGGTTTTTTTGCCTGAGTTCTTTGATTTTGAGAATTGGCCGATACCGAGTCCCGATCCAATACTTGTATAGTACATTAAAAAGATAAAAGAAGAGCAAAAAAACAGATCCAGGATGTCCCTTATTTATTTTATTCACCTTATTTTATCATTCAACCCTAAACAGAGCACTTCTGTGACGTAGCTTGATGAATCAAGCAATAAATTAAAGAAAAATGACTTGCAAGATCAAATGAATAAAATGAATAGTGCCTCATCTTAAAATACCCAACAGGCATGTTTACAAATAAGAAAATAAAAGTGCTGTAAAGTAAGGCCAGTAATGTGCTTTTAAGGAACTGCACTCTTAATGCTTACCCTCCTCATTTAGTTTCACAGATTTAAATGTATGTTTTTCTTGATGAAAAGTATGACAACTTAAATTTGTTGGCATTGCAGGTGCAAAGCATGTAAAGTATTTGCAGCTTACTAAATGAAATGTGTGAGGTCTGCAGATAGAAGTCTCACCCTGGGACCCACGATTTGACCCACCTTTTTTTTTTTTTTTTTTTAGAATTTGACCAATCTAAGTTAGTATTTAAAAAATAGCTTATATTTAAAGTTTTTTAAACACAAATCCATATATTTTTCTCTTGAACATGTGCCTGTCAAAAGAAAATTGTCTTTCAAAATAAAAGACAAGTCTATTATGACAGACATTAAGTATTTATTTATTTTTGACCAGCTGTTTACGGCCCACCCTGTACAGGTCCACAACCCACTTTTGGGTCCCGACCCACCAGTTGAGAATCACTGATTTAGAACACACCTACAGGTCCTGTTGTAGGCGCTTGATATAGGAAATACTGCAGTACCACTTGTGCAGAACCAAACACGCCCTCAAACATCTGTGCGCAGTGCGTGCACACACTAGCATCAGGCTAGCAGAGGCTAACAATACGTTTGGTCTCTACCAAACAGAACAAATGTCGTAGGGATTTACCTGCTGTTGAACTCCTTTATTCAAAAACGTGAGAACTTCAGTCTAACTCTACACCTCGGCAACTTGCTCTGCGACCAAACAACAGACAGAGCTCCTCTTTCTGACACAACTTCTTCTGTGTCATCGTGTTCTTCTAGTTCTGCAGCTTCAGAACTTTATCAACCATTTACAACGTAACCAAAGCGCTATACTGTTTACCTTCACAGTGCAACATTGAAAAGGCTCCAGTCTGACGCGGCGCAGAGTAGCGTTCCGAACGTTGTGTTATCAATATACCGGTACGGCGGTATATTAAAAATGTATATCATAACGAAAATATATAGCGGTATTTGGTATGAACCTGTATACCACCCACCTCTATAATGATAATAAATATACATGTATATCCGAGTCCTGATCGGGAGATAACGTCCAATTCCGATCGAGTCCGAAACCAAGTAATCGGCCCCGATTTCCGATCACGTGATCGGATCGGAGCATCCTTACTGGAAATGTATCGTTTCTTTTTCTCATTTTTTTTTTTTTTTTGAGTATCTTCTTCTTCTTCTTTTTTATTTCAAGTGTCTTCTTCTTTTCTTTTCAAGTTATCTTGTTTTGTTTTGAATGTCTTCTTTTATTTTCGAGCGTCTTCTTTTCTTTTTTCGAGCTTCTTTTTCTTCTTTTGTTTTTTTGAGGACTTCTATTCTGGAGTGTTTTCTTCTTCTTCTTCTTCTTCTTCTCTCAAGGCCTCTGTCACACTACAACAGGCATATTGAAAATATTATAGCAATCCTCTAAAAAGGTTTCTTAAACAAATGATTGTATCTTCATTATGCACATCCGTTCTGCAGGAAAAACTCATTTTATTTGTGTAGAAAAGAAAATGAGAAGAAAAAAAAAACACAATCTACCACAGAAAGAGTAATACTATATAATAAAGATATCAAATAGTAATATCCACTTGCTCCAAATCAAATTGACAAACAAAAATATGAATTTAAGAAGTAAATGTTCCTGGGTTATAAGCAGAGTGAAAAAGGGAAGTCAACATGGAGGGAGATAAAGTCAGGCTCTGTCAGGACTCAGCCTCAGCACCTAATGAGATCGATTAAATTCAGTGAAAGAAGCTCATTGCTCCTGGAAGAGATATTCAGCTCCAGCCAGAGAAGCACGTCTATAGATTTACAAAGATAAATACTTTGAATGTTTCACTGCCATCTTTTTCTCCAAAATAAATCCTGTAAATTTTCATTTTGTGAAGACAGCTTGCGGTTTGTTAACTTAACATTGTATTTTTCATTTATTTTTTATTATTCCTGCATCTTGTTTTTTATTTATTTTTTCATGTGTGTACCATGTTAATGACGTCAGAGAAATGTACATGGATTCATCCATTTGTATATATTTTTGTACAGCACAGTTTGTTATTTCATAGATTTGCTGAGAAAAAGTTACTATTTCTGATGAGTGTTTACTGTAATGATATTTACAGTTGTGCTAGTAGAACCGTAAAAACACAAACAAACAAGTAAATAACCAATAGGAATAAATGCTTTAAATGTGCTTTAAAAGGTGAGGAAGTGACACAAACAACAGGGGTTAGAAAATAATATACATTTATTTAAATAGGGATAGTTATACAATAATACATTGTTCCAATACAGTAAGGGGTCTATTCTCCCGTCTGGACCTAAGCGCTTTTTTGCGCACCTGCAGTTACACACTTCTCTCTTGATCGTATTGTCCGGTCCAGGTTCCTGACACGCCCACTGTGCGTAAGTAGAACAAAACCACATAGTGTGTGATTGAAGACGGGCTGAAGGAAAGGAGGCCTTGATGTCATTTTTTTAGTCTGTCTCGAAATCACGGAACATGGAGTTTTTCCAATGCTTGTAAATGTCATTGAAATCCGTGCAATTTGAAACGCCTTCATTGATAAACAATGTAACAGGTTGATTTGATCAGATTATTGATCAGATTATTGCAGTGTGACTGAGTCATGGTTAAATTGTCTCTCCTTCATCATCATCATCATCATCATCATCATTGCTGTAAAGAGTGACCGCGTTGGATACGCTGGAGATATGAGGAAATAACCCAGCCGCAGAGCGTCCTGCTTTAATACAGAGGAATGTTTGCAGTGAAACAGAACTATTGGCTTTCATAATACGCAGTTTTATATATAAATAGTTTAAAGCGACCTGAGCTGAGCCTCATTAAAATATGTGTGGGAACAGTTTCTGGTCCATCCTCATCCGCATATGACAGCTTGTTTCACTCTGTAGTGGATCAAACTGTGACTTTATGTTGGACATAGTATGAAAATAGTTGAATCACTGTGACCAACGTGGACAGAAGTCTGCGTTTGTTAGAGATTTAATTACTCACGCAGCAGCAGCTGAGTGATCACAGCTGCTGCTGTGTGACGCACGAGTCTGTGTGGCTTCCAATGTAACTAAGTCCAGTTTTCTAGTGCAATATAATGTTTCCCCTTATCGGGGTGCTGCACTTATTCCAGGGTTAGAAGCGCGTAAGAGGAAAAGGACTTACCGGAGAATGCGCCTAAAGCCAGATTTGAATGGGAACACCCACATTTCAGGGCTGCTCCACACAGAGTGCGTAACTGGGATGAGATTTTACGTAGCAGAACATTATACTATAGGAGGTAACATGTAAATAGTACACAGTACATGCTAAGTCAACACCATACAACACAGCACAGACATACTATCATCACAAAAGGCCAATAAATGACATGTTTACTCTCTCTCCAGTCAAATATGAGCTCCATCGAGACATAAAGTTAACAAATATGGCTGGAATAGCAAATACTAACCTAAATACCAACGTATGCATCGTTACCAAACTTTAGAAAGACACTGACACTGACTATGGGGTGCCAAGTGTAAAAATTTAGTATGAAAGTTTTAGCTAACACATTTTCATTATTTATCTCACTTTTCTCATATTTAGCACATTTTCCTACATTTAACACAACTTTTTAAGTTTATACATGAGATGTTTACTGTATGCAAGGGAACCGTGGCAAGATTTATTACTAGAAAGGCTGTATATGTGGGGGGTGAAAGTAACTAGTAACTTTTACTTTGTACTTGAGTATTTTATGTATGTCTTGCTTGTACTTGAGTACAATTTCAATCATGTAACACTACTTCTACTTCAGTAGGATACACCAGTGCACTTTACACTTCTGGTAGAGGTGTGAAAGATGAATAGGTGTGCAATGCATTATATCTGCTTAACAAAGAACAGCTCCACTGTTTGGCCCTGCACTGATGAGCATAATAGGTTTGATTAGGCTGAGTAAGTTTTACTAATGAAAGAGACAAGTAACCATAGAAACCTAACATTAAACCACGTTGTCTTTACATATCAGTTAAACACACACACACACACACACACACACACACCTGCACACACACTATGGTTTCAAAACCATTGGAATAAACGACAGTTCCTCAAGGTCTCGTCTCATCTCTCTCTGTTACTCTCTTTATTGCTGCAGAGCTTTCACTTGGTCGCCATGGTAACCTGGGTTTTCTGCCAAGTTATCACATCCAGTATTCCAGGTCTGACTTCCTTACTCTCACCATTTCTTCCATTTACTCACCTGTCCATCTTTTACCCCCTATTTCTTTATAACATATACTTGTTTTTTTTTCTTTTATTTTACCTACACATATCAATCACCTTCACACAATCAAACAAATATATTGTGTATTGTAAGGTGTAGAATTTGTAAATATAAGTATCATTAAGAAGTCAGTGTATAGTATTCTGTTATTTTCTCAGTCTTTATCTTGTATGTTTTTTTGTTTTGTTTTTTAGAAAATGTGATGTGTACGTTTCTTTGACATTTAATCACAGTCTCAGGTTTACAGTGATTTTCAAATTGACTTTAAAAAGTGCGTAGTTAGCTTAGTGCAGGGGTTCTCAAGTTTGGCGTCAGGACCTCATTTGGGGTCACGAGACAACTCTGCAACTCCTCCAAACATGCCATATTTCTTTTTTTTCATCACTTTTTCTTGACATGTTTTTGCTCCTTTAAATGCATTTTTTCTACAATGCTCACATTTTTCCATCCAATATCAATTACCACCACTTTTTAGGCCAGGCTACTGGAATCAAAACGCCACTCACTTTGTTTTTCTTGTTGTTTTTCTTCTTGTTATGTACACTAGTTAAAATCGCTACTGGTTATTCGTGAACGGATCGGGCTGAAATTTGGTAGGCATAATCTATGGATGTGTACGCATCAATGCTTGGAACCCAATTTGAAAGTCAATTTCTCATTTATTTGCGAGTCAAATATTAAGACGGTTGGTGGTACCGAATCATTGGCACATATATAAATGGGGCCTATTACCCCGTACGTGTCATGGGAGCGCCAGGGCCCCCCGACTACTCCTCCATTAGTTCTCGTTAGATCGAATGCAGTTTGGTATGAATATTCTATGAATGAATATGATGAGACGCTCTTAGCCCTTTTTTTAGAAATGGGGCCCGGGGGCTCACCCACCATTTCTGGAAATTTGGTCACTTTTAACCCATTTAATTTCTGATTAAAACAAGGATGACTACATACTATGGTGCGAATAATAATAAACTTCCTGGATAATAGTGGATATCATTAAGATGAATAAAGGTTAGCGCAGATTTATAGAACAATGGACCATCATTTTGGTGACTTTATAGATGGGCTCCAAAAAGCTCTCCTCTTTATTCCCCGTTATAGATGGTCCTGTCTCCTCATGATTGTTCTTCAATGTTAATGTCTGTGTTCAAAAAGCTACAGTGGTGGTCCTCAGTCTCTAGAACCTTTATTTTAGGGGTTGTGGGCCAAAAAGGTCGAGAACCACTGGCTTTATTGATTTTTGCACAAATAGTCTTTGATCTTGTGTTGTTGGGAGACCAAAGTTCTAATCTCTGCTTTCTGTTGAGAACAAAAGAGGGGGCGGAGTCACTTGTCTTCTAAAGAAAATGTGCTGAAAAGTGGATTATTGTCAATTTTAAGATTCACTGCAGGCATGTTGTGAAAGGTAATTATAAATTCCCAAACTTGGCAAAAAAAACGGATTTTGGCAGCAGATCAAAAGAGCCTCCATGCTTATACCAAAATAAAAAGGAATAGAACAAAAACAAGCATTTACAGTTTTAGTAGAAAACCTCAATCTCTGCCAACTTTTTAGCCATTTACATATTTCCTCAAAATTAAGAGAACCAACTACCTTTGTAACCCTTACAAGCTGCATCACCATACATTATTATTATTCCTACGTGATGATGAAAGTTCATAACGTTTTTACAGCAGCACATTTTTATTATCGCTGTGAAGTTCTGACCTTAAAGTCCAACGCTGTCACCTCGTGACATACGCTGCAGGACTTTCAGAGGACAGAAAAGAGTGAGAGATACACCTAAAAAACACAAAAAAAAACTGCCCAGGGAGCACTGACACACACACACACACACACACACACACTCTGTAACTTTCCTACAAACATCTGTTCATACAGCCAAACACTAACTGAGGTCAAAGGAAAGACAGACTTAATGCTTGCATAAATGTCCATATGATCATTTGGGTACATTCACCATCACTTTCCTTACTTTTGTAATTAACATAGTCCCTCAAACTTTCCTTTTAGGATTTTTACCTCTAATATATTCTGGAAAACATTGAACCATAAGTAGTAATGCTATCCATCAGTGACTTCTATCATCCTTCCCTGTTTGGTTGGTTTCAAATAAAAAGAGAGAAAAGACAACAATGTGCTGCTTCATAAAAACACAAAGCGTTTAGTTGTTATCCTGCCTGCGTTCATACTTAGATACCATGCTTAACATTCTTATCAGTGTTTAAAACAATGAACAATCTGAGCATTAAGACAGGAAAGAACATTTTCGTGTTGTTGGTTGTGGTTTTATATACTTTTCTGTTACTTTTGGAGACAACTTGCGTGTTTCAGGATTCATAGCTAAATAGCTGGATTTTCAGCTATTTAGTCATCTTGAACATTTTTTTCTGCAATTTTGTGTATTTTGTTGTCATTTTTTAAATTTTTTGTGTATTTTTGTCATCTTTTTGTATTGTTCTTTAATTTTTTAGGTTTTAGTCATTTTTGGCATAATTTTTAACAATTTCTGGGTTTTTTTGTGTACTTTAGGTCGTCTTATGTGTTTTTTGGTTATTTCTGTGTATTTTTGTTGTATTTTGTTGCCATTTTTTATTTCTCTGTTATTTTTGTTGTATTTTTGTATGTTTTTTTTCTGAGTCATTTTGTTTGTTTACTTTGGGGACCTTCACTAATAAAGAAAATCATCTAGTGGACAATTTTGTGAAATGATTAGTACAAGTAAAGCTTTGAGTTTTTACTAATAATTTTAAAGTAGCAGTATTATCAAACATTTACTTTGTAATGGTTGGCTACAGTGATATGCAAGTTGAAAAAAAAAGCTTCCTCCCTCCCTTGTTATTCCACATTTTGTAAAAAGTTAGCTCCAAACGGATGAGTTGGATTTTTCGCACCTTATGACTCATAAGGCAGAAACTCCTCCTCCTGACAATCCTGGCTCCTCCTACTCATATAAGAATGTGAGCTCCTCCCTCTCAAACTACCTCAATGGGCATTATATCTGTGGTTTAATACAGAATATACAATATACTTTATTTTCATATAAGTAAAGTTACACAAGCGCTCACAATCAGTTTATTTTTAGCAGCCGTTATACTGCCTCGTATCGCCTTTGACATAATCTGACGTGTTTGTGACCCAATGCAATGCAGCGGTCTGACCAAACAATGGATTGTCACCTTAAATGGACTATTCCTGTGATTAGAAGTGGTGAGGATGACAAGAAAGTAACGTAGCAGCTTAACACTTCGGTGTTTGAAACAGCGGACTCAGATGACAGTTTATTTCGCTGCTGTCGTACGCGTACACACACACACACACCCTGAAGCAGCGTTTGTCAGACTCACAATCAGTTGCTTATATAGACGTGTTTTGCTAAAATGTGCAGTGTAGATAGCAAAAGATAATCGCTATGGTGATCAGCTGCTGGAATCCAAACAAAGACGCCTAATAATATTAGTGCAAGCCAAGCCTTCTCCAATAGCAAGGCATGAAGCCTGCGTCCATAGATACGTTCACTCATGCATATGCATGAAGGCCCAACAACAGCCTTTGATTAGAAGCGTCATGAAAGTGACTTTTTTGAGGGCTAAAACTCCGGAAAACAGGCTAGTCTAGGAAAATAAACCTCAAATAATAGGTTGTTAGGGTTCTTAGAACAATGGGTGAAAAATAGCACAATACTGGACCTTTAATACTACTAGTAACACAAAATTGTCCACTAGTGGTCCACTACTAGTTTTACTCACGTACTAGAGCACATGTACATTCAATTTCAACATTAGTAGCGCTTAATAATGGTTGACATCATATTACTACATACTCAAACGGCTTTCCATAGCAACTAGAAACCCAAACGTGCACACAAACCACAGACAACGAACAGGAGTCGAAACAGTAGTACTGAGTTACTTTCCTTTCATTGTCTTGTGGCTAACAGCTGAATCCTGATCAGAGAGAACAAATTACTGAGGAATGAAGCATGGCAAAGGGACGGCACACAAGGGACACTTTAAAGTTGATCCAGAGGGCAAGACTTCAAAGCCTCACTCTCACTACTCCAGCTTCAGCACTGTTAATTATACAAGACCATTAAATATGTACAAACCACAATAATTGTATCATATACAGTCTGTAATAATGTAATCAGGAGCTCAAAAGTAATGATCTTTTATTTGAAATGCCTCCACACTGTTATCACCTTAAATATGACACCTGTGACACTGATATCCTACATTATGGTGCCCTGTAGTAACTCCATTAAAGTCACTTAGTGGGTGTTTGCATATATATTTATGTAAAGTGTATCTAGTGTGTGTGTGTGTGTGTGTCAAACGTAAGGCCCTGGGTCATGCATTACGGAAAGTTTACAGGGAAAACAATGATGATCAACTAAGTTATTATCAGTTTCATTTGTGTTAATAAATGTTTTTTCCTCTTTGGTGATTAGAAGTGACATTTTCAAAATGTGTTTTTCATGCTGTGAATTATTCTAGGTAATAAATAGTCAAAAAAATTCTAGCCTCTAAACCAGACATGAGTAACTGACGGCCCAGGAGCAAACGTACAAAATGACTCTACACGAAACACAAAAATGCATGGAAGAATATACAAAACAACAGTAAAAATACATTAAATGACCCCAAAAACATACAAAAATGCACAAAAGGACTATTAAAAAAAAACACCAAAAGAACAACAAAAATACGCAGTGACCCCCAAAGACATACAAAATGCACAAAATGGACAAAAGTTATTCTATAAACACTCAAGATGACTTCAAATATACACAAAAAAATGAAATGACAAAAAAAAACAACACCAAATATAAATAGAAATGACTCCAAATATGCAAACTGACAAAGAAAATACATAAAAGGACAGTGACCCCCAAAAGCATACAACATACAAAAATCAACAACAACAAAATGCACAAATGGCCTGTACTATGAAACTGGAAATGTATATTGAGGAGATATCTCCGTTAGCTTCACTTAGGGGCTGTACTACAAAGCTAGATTACTTCTTATCGCGCTAAGTTCCGGGATTTAATCAGTGTGTGCTGGACGACGAAGCTCGCTAACTTCATATGTGGCTAAATCACCATGGCAACTTAGGCTGAACAACTAGCCTGGTCGGCACCAGGTTTTGTTCCGGCTAGGATCTAAGCAAGTCCTAAAGCCATACCTGTCAAGTATCCCATTTTGGCCAGGAAATTCCCGTATTTTACCCCTCTTTCCCGCCATCTTCCCGTATTATTACTTTCCCGTAAATATCCCGTATTTTAATGTAATAATTCAAAGATGCCTTACTGAACTGAATGGCGTCACGAGCCTCGCGAGAACTTCCACCTGAAATGGCCTGGCTTTGTGGCAGCTCTCGTAAGATTAGTGCTGACAGCGGCACCGAACCCGGAAACAACTCAGAAGAGAGATGAGGAATGAAGACGTTCTGGCGAAAAAAACAAATAACTGTTGTAAAATGTGACACAGAGTTTACCTTCCTAAAGAGCAGCAGGATGGGACACAGTTACACATTCTGTTAGATTAGTAACTGAGATTTTAGCGTACCACAGGGGAAGGAACGACGTAAGTCACCATGTAAAAAATAAGCCAATCACAAGCTCCACAAATGTATGTTTAAAAAAGTGTTAAAGAATGTTAAGTCTGCAACAAATGCGTTTAATAAGTCATTAGTGAAAACCAGAGAACCACATGAGTGAGCATGAGAAATATGTAATATGTAAATATGCAACGTGTTGACTTGTATATAAACTGTAAGTATATTAAATAAACACATGTGCTTCATATACACATTTATGTTTTTATTTAGGCTGTTTTATAATTTAGGAATTAGGGCTGGGCGATATATTGAGATTCAAAATATATCGAGTTTTCTATTTTGGCAATATAGAAAACTATAATATTTCATATATCAATACATATACAGTATATATATGTAATAGCTTATTATGTGTCAAAATACTAGTTTTAGGAGTCGCTGCTTATACTTCTCAGAACAACATGTAAAGCTCCATCCATGCATCCATTTTCTTCCGATTTTATCCGGGGCTGGGTCGCGGAGGCAGCAGTCTCAGCAGAGATGCCCAGACCTCCCGATCCACGCACACCTCCTCAGAGACATAGTCCCTCCAGCGTGTCCTGGGACTTCCACGAGGCCTCTTCCCAGTAAGACATGCCTGAAACACCTCCCGAGGGAGGCGACCAGGAGGCATCCGATACAGATGCCCGAGCCACCTCAGCTGGCTCCTTTCAACGTGAAGGAGCATCGACTCTACTCCGAGCTCCTCCCGAGTGAGTGAGCTTTTCACCCTATCACGAAGGGTGCACCCAGCCACCCTGCGAAGGAAACTCATTTTGGCCGCCTGTATCCGCGACCTTGTCCTTTCGGTCATTACCCAAATCTCATGACCATAGGTGAGGGTAGGAACGTAGATCGATCGGTAAATTGAGAGCTTTGCCCCCCGACTCAGCTCCCTCTTCACCACAACAGTCCGATACAGCAACCGCACCACTGCTGACACCGCACCAATCCGTCTCTCGATCTCACGCTCCATCCTACCCTCACTCGTGAACAAGACCCCGAGATACTTGAACTCCGCCACTTGAGGCAAGGACTCTACACCGACCCAGAGAGGGGAAGCCACCTTTTTCCGGTGGAGAACCATGGCCTCAGATTTGGAGGTGCTGATCCTCATCCCGGCGCTCGCATTCGAGCCCCAGCCCCAGGCCTGGCTCCAGGGTGGGGCCTCGGCTGCGCCATACCGGGCGACGTCACGGTCCTTGTTTTTATAATGTCCATAAGGGTCTTGACCCGTCAGCAAGGACCTGTTTGACATGGGAGACCCTACCAGGGGCATAATGCCCCAGACAACATAACTCCTTGGATCATTCGGGCACTCAAACAACCCCATCACTTTAAGGTGGCAGTTCACGGGGAGCATGTAAAGCTCAGTTAGATTAATTTCTGAGTGCTCATGTTGTGCAGCTGTTTGTTAATAAATGTCCCTGTGTGGCGTTTTGTGGCAAATTTAACCCAGAATTGTCTTTCTGGTCAGACTATATTTGATAAAATTATCTAGATTTATATTGTATATCATCATTTTGAGACAAAATATTGAGATATGAGTTTTGGTCCATATTGCCCAGCCCTAGTAGGAATGTTCATAGCATTTCAATGTTAATCAAGGACGACCTACCAGATTCTAATCACATAATTGTATTTAGTGAGTGGTTGACAAGTGGCTATTTTATATTTCTTGTACACCTATCTTAAAATATAAGCGATACAGGAGTTTGGTTGGGCGGGTGGGACGGCTCGTAGTGGGCGCCAAAAAATTTCCCTTATTTTCAAATCCAAAACATGACAGGTATGCCTAAAGCCCCGCCTCCTGACCAATCAGTTCTCTGAGAAAATGACCTGCCCATTGTTAGAAGATCCTGGTTGGTGCTGATCTGACAGCTGCATTTAGGAAAGAAAGATTATTAATGGATAAATGCAATCCTTTCATTTACTAATGACATCCTTTAGGAAAGATATAGATTTATATCTGATGGACTGATCTACAGTCAGCTCATGAAGCCTGTGTCTTCGTATGAGCAGCCGGATGAAGTCATTTGTTTATTCATTCATTCATTCATATACTATAGTGAGACTGACTGCATCAGCAGGAACATACTACAGTGAAACAATGCGCTGTCATCCCAGTGTGTGTGATAAATAGGTCAACCTGAATAGAAAAACATGTGTGCTGTAATAAAGTGAAACTGTTCAGATCACTGTTACGCAGTAACAGTGACAGCAGCTTCCTGCCTGGGTTCTTCCATTCGAGCTTTTTCCGTAACAACAGTGTTGTTTTTGGTCTGAATTGTGGATTTTTATTATTCATAATTTTAAACTTCAGCTGAACACCAAACCTGGTCGGGACCAGGTTATGAAGTGGATCAGATGTGAGCGACTAACACTGATGCTCTTCGCTGTCACCATGGATTTAAAGCTATTATATTTGTTTAAGATCAAAAACTGTTCCTCCATTGTAAAAAAAAGGTCACTCTGCCAGGTTCTCCATTGTAGTGATTGGTCAGAAGTTGCAATCTCCACCCCTTTCATGGGGGCACGGACGTATCCAGGCTGAAATCACTTGGCGTGTTGTTATCGACCTTTGTAGGACAGCTTCTCTCTGACAGGGAATGTTTGGTTAGGTGAAGCCCACTAATGGAAAGATATCCCAGATATACTAATCTAACGTCGTAGTAAAGCCCCTTAATGAAACTTTCTCCGTCACAGAGCAGAGGGGTATTCCATAAAGGAGGGTCAACAAATTGAGTCTATCCATAAACTCTGGGTCAACATACCCCGCGATGGGAAACTCTGGGAATCAGATTCCATTACAGCTGGTATGAAGTGGGTTAATCAACCCTGAGTATGTAAACCTTGGGTTACTTACATGCACACGCGCAATAAAAAGCCATCATTAATGGATTGAAGATTAGACAAACTACCATGGCAACCACCCGGAAGAGAGTGATAAGCCGGTGTTTGAGGAATATGAGCCTGTTCTGACTATAGTGGCTTAAATCACATGTGATTAGTCAAGCTTTTTGGTCATCACTTTATCGTTTCCACGTGCACACACGCAATAAAAAGCCATCATCAATGTATCGTAGGTTAGACGAACTATAATATGAATAAAATGTGTCTGAGGAGACGTGACAGCAGCATAGGATGGCTGCATAGAGAGCTCTCCTGTTACACTGGCTATAAAGACAGTGACTGCCACTTGATATGGCATCATTTATATTGATTTTTATTGTAATATTGTCGCCAGAGTCATCTCGATGTCCAAAAAATATGTTATTAAAAAAATAGACGCGAATGGGATGCGAGGAGCGGTGTCATAAATCACTTCAAAGTTGTGTGATCTATAGATCAAACTGTACTACAGTATAAAACAATGCTGTATCCAGGGAACTTTACTACAGACGTCAGTAGATGTTTTAATGTAGATCAGCCTCTCAGTGACTTTCACTAAACGCTCTGTATCCACAATGTTATTAAGAAAACTACCGTTTGCACACAAAACAAACAAAAAAACCGTTAAGCAACACAACATTAGTATTGATGTGAGCAAGTCTGTGGTGTGTGATGTTACTAATGTGTTTCAGAGAAAAATGTCAGGGTACATTAAAGTGTTCAGAAACGGTGTGCAGGTGGGCGGAGCCAGGTAGAAACCCAGGGTTTCTTCGATGAAACCTGCCAGAGACCAGGTTTAGTTCACGGACAATGTTGTTATGGTGACATACTCAGAGATGAACATACCTTGCCTTTGAGCCCGAACATACTCAGAATTTGAACATAACCCGCTTTATGGAGCACCCCTCAGCTGCACTATGAAGCAGGATATAAATATGTTCACTTAACCCAGGTGATTTCAGCCTGGCTGCATGCGCGCTCATATAAATGGGGCAGAGATTGTAGCGTCAGACCAATCACAATCACGGCGATTTGGTGCAGAGCAATTGAGAAATAATTCACTAAGAATACACCGAAAACAACGTTATTGCTGCAGAAAAAGCAAGAAGGAAAGAACACAGGCAGATAACTGATGACTGTGTTAATGTGTACATTTTTGACATTACACAATTTTAATTAATTGCATGATAAATGGACACTGATCAGCTTCACTTTATTACAGCACAGACATGTTTCCATTCACGTATCTGCCTCAATTTGGGGGCAGTCTGTGGCTCTGATACTGGTTTCATACAGCTCAGCCTACATCATAAGGTGGAATTTCTGTTTTTTTTTGGTATTATTATTTTCTTGCATTATCTTACAG
The DNA here is from genome assembly GCF_900634775.1 of Gouania willdenowi. Taxonomy (NCBI): domain Eukaryota; kingdom Metazoa; phylum Chordata; class Actinopteri; order Blenniiformes; family Gobiesocidae; genus Gouania; species Gouania willdenowi. The sequence continues at coordinate 42,928,521 of NC_041049.1, forward strand.
TACATGACTCAACACGCAATCATATCCTAGCACCTCACCTGGTCCTGACCAGGTTAGCCGTTCAGCCTAAGTTACCATGGTGATTGAACCCTCTAAGAAGTAAACCAGCATTGCAGTACAGCACATCCTGGAAGTTAGCGTGATAAGAGGAAATCTTGCTTTGGCCCTTTGAGTTTGACGCCTTATCTTGATCTGATCCTGACTGTTTATTTTCTCCACCAAATGCCTAAAGCTTGTGTTGCAAACCAAGATGAAATATACTTTCAATTTCTATTTCTGTGAGTGGAACGCAAAGTGCACGGAGCTGTGAAATTCAACAAGGCTCAGCTTTTCATCACTGCTGCATGTAAATTGCAGTGCTTCAATCAATGTCCAGCCTTCTCTGGTTTTCATTGCTGAGTTCAGGCATGTTCACATCCATGAGGTCTGATGCATATAAACACAGTTTGCAATCAGCTTCATGATAACTCAGCCTGCAGTTGCTGCTTTGGCTGATTATAATAGAGCTACTTTGTTAAAATATAATCACTTTTGAGTGTAGAGAGATGTTAGTGAGTTGATTGAGAGGTTAATTCTTCAAAAACAACTACAGAAAAACATGTTTTTTTCCATACAATTAAAAATAAATTAGTCTGCACCAGCTCATGATAGAGCGGATTTTGGCAACTGGTGGCCCGGGGCCCACATGTGACCCACAGTCTAAATAAGTGCGGCCCCCAAACAATTTAATTTTTTTTTAAAAACCTACAAAATTATAGAAATATAGACAAAAGGACAACAAAAATATACAAAGCCAAACAAAAATGGCCCAAGAAGACTACAAATACACAAAAATAACAGAACACTTTTAGAAAATGACAACAAAAATACACAAAAAGAAAATTAAATGAAAACAAGAGCAAAGATACACAAATCCAAGCAAAATTTGATCAAGAAGACTAAAAATACACAAAAAACAGAACACTTTTAGAAAATGACAACAAAAATACACAAAAACAGAAAATTATATAAAAATAACATCAATAATACACTAAAAATAGACAAAAGTAAAAGTAAATATTTACAAAATGACAACAAAAATAATAGAAAATGATATAAAAAAAGAGTACAAAAATGTACAAATCCAAGCAAAAATTGCTCAAGAAGACTATAAATACACCAAACAACTGAAAATCTTTCCAAAATGACAAGAGCAATACACAGAACGACTCCAAAAACACAGCACATGATCACTCGAAAAATAACCAAAACAGAAATATACAATTTAAAGCACAAATTGTCTAAGAAGACTAAAAACAAACAAAAATAATGGAAAATATTTACAATATGACAACAAAATACAGTAAAATTTCATTCAGCAGACATTTTTATCCAAAGCGAGGTACAACACGAGCAGTTTAGGGTTAAGGGACTTGCTCAGCATCCCACAGTGATGGACCAGGTTGGATTTAAACCTGCTTCTTTAACCGTTACGCCACCACAGACAAAATGATTAAAAAACACAACAAAACCACACCAAGACAACTCCAAAAATAACAGAAAACTACATGAAACCAAAACACAAACCCTTTGTTCTTCCCTGTATTAATACTCGGATTTTTCAATATTCTAAATGCTGGCATGAATGTTGATCATGTGACCCTTGCAGGGGTCGAAACTGCAACCAAAATGGTTGCATATGTATGTTTTTTCAGTGTGTGCGAGTGAAAATTTTATCTGGTCTCATTCGTCCGAGTGCGTATAGGGTGACGTTATTTTATACAGAGCGGCTGAGCGCTCCGTCACGTCCCACAGAGTGCACTTCTCTCTCTCTCTCTCTCTCTCTGCGCTGCGGGATTACCGTAAAACCGTAAAACCGTGCAAATTGGCTGGCGTCTAGGTTGACCGTGGATTTCGAAGTGGAGGCTGGCTTGACCGCAGTGCTGCGGGTGAGGAGACGGTGCACGCTCATGCAACTTGGCTGCGAGTAATGCAACGGTGAATGCACTGAGTATAAACACCAATGTGCTCCTTTGGAGTGCGCGCGGTCTGCGAACGGAGCCAGGAATAACAAGTTCTTCACTGAGTGCGCGCTCACATTGAGGGCAGCAGTAAAAAGGAAGAACGTAACGAGCGCACCGAAAGAGCGTACACGCTCATCAGAATCAGCATGGAAGGACCAGAACTGATGGACTATGATGCCAGAACAGATGATCAGCTGTGCATCGTCTGCAACCTGTGGCTCTGGGGCCTAATGTGGCCATTTGACTCTTTTGCAATGGCTTCTTATAGCTTTAAAAAAAAAATATTGAAATAAAGTTTTTTTTACAGAGGCTATTATTTAATAATGACAAATAAAATCAAGATATCACAATTTGTTAACCTAAAATAAATCACGTTGTGCAATGACTGAGTTTTAAATCCCTGGTAAGATAACTAAACCAACAAAACACTCTTCTGGAAGGAAATATCGATTTTAATTAAATATGCATGCTTTATTTGTGGCAAGAAATGAGCAATTAGCATGTGTTGATTACATGATCATATGTTATCACATTCAAGTTACTTTTTGTAGCCTTTCAAATAGATTAACTAAAAAATCATCATATTTTAGATTGTGTTCATGTAAACTATTTTTAAGTTTCCATTTACATGATCAAATTCAATCAAATGTTATTCCATATAATTTTAACTGTATAGAATTTAATTCATTGAGAAGGTATTTTTTGGCTTCAGAAGGACTTTAATCCAGGTAAGATGAGGTTAAATAGTTCCTTGTAGAGTAAAGGTTACAGACCCCTGACCAGGGGAAGAGGGTTAGGAGACCCCACTATCAGAGCTAGACCCTCAGAATTTAATTCCATGGGGTGAAGCAATGCAGATGCTAAGTTGGTTATGCTACTGTTAACTTAATTCAAGTACAGCCTTTTTGCAAAATAAAAAAAAAACAGAATACATGTAACCTGTTGTTATACTTTGATGTTATTTAAAAAAAATATTGTTACATCTTCTTATATAAATTATATAAAAGAAAGGACCTGTTATTTCAGCCACTACTTGTTGCAGAAAAACTTAATATTGACACAAAAGCATTAAAACATTTAGCAAATATATCTCGAGTCATTGTCAATCTTTACTTCATACAAAACTGCGGTACACCAGTTAAGTCAACTATTCATTAGCATGCATGGCTATGCTGGACACTACCCCCACCCCCGCTCAAAAAGGAAAATAAAGGTGCGACCAAATTCTGTGCCGGTGCGACCAGCTGAGAAAGTTAGTCGCACCAGTGCCACCACTGGAAAAGTTAGTGTAGAGCCCTGACTTGGATCAGCTACAATCACAGATTTTCAATTAAGGCATCAAACCAGCAACTCCTGACAATGCACAACAGATCGCAGTTTGCTCACTTATTATTTTTTTATTAGAAAAAAAACAACATCCATTCGTTCACACTTTAGATTTTAAGATACTGTACATAGCCAGACGAAGCTACGACGAAATGTAAAGAAACACTGAAGTACAAACTGTTCCACTGTATGATTCACTGTTCGACCACAATGAGTCACACCATAGAGCCTTATTTTCTATTTCAGAATCTTACAAGCAGTGGCAATCAACGTCATTCTGAACAACGGAACACCAAGAAAGACCTACTTGTGCTTTAGAAAAACGTGTCAACGGTGTTTTAGTTATTGGAATCCATTGAGCAATGACTCACTTATCATGTGTGTGTATTACAAACAGTGAGTGTAGAGTAAGAGCTGGTATAATGTGTATATATATATATATATATATATATATATATATATATATATATGTAGTGAATCAATTGCTGACCAGTATCCTCATGTTACTCTTTCAGGTGTGAACGCACCGTAGCTTTAAAACTCAATCATGCAGCAAACATCCGTTCAACTCGCACTCAATAACATGATTCATGAAGGAGTTCTTTGATGGAAAACATTGCATTCAATTACTTTTTGGAGTGTTTGCTATGACAACAGCCTTGAGTTTCCACCCAGCGGATGTTTGACTGAGAAAAAAACAAAACAAAACAACAAAAAAAACACTGTCGTACCATGATCTGAATGACACATTTACTGAGGAAGGTTGTGGGGACATAATTTTGTATCTTTATTAAAAGCCTTGTTCAATTGATTTACACGCACAGGAGTTGGATGTAGACAGAATTTTCATCAAGCGACTGTGTTTATCATTACTGGGGTCAGATCAGGTGTTTTTTACTGAGGTGATAGATTTATAATCAACAATGTGTACTTCAGTGTTGTAGCATTAGAGCTGCTTTTCAGTCATATCACTGAGCCAAGGAACTGTTCGCCTTTTTAAAGGCATAAGCTGTGTTGTAATTGTCATACTAATGTACTACTCATACTAAGTTTGACATCAAATTTAGTGTGTAGTGTATTCACATTAGATAGTATGAAAAGATTGAGTATGTGAGAACTGCATGGATGTATACTATATGAGATTTTTTTTTTTAAGTATGAAATGTGGGCACTAGTCATACTCAACTGTCCCATGATGCAGAATGAATAAATCGTAAAAATTAAACATCCCCTTTTCACAATGAAGCAAACATTGCATCTTTTCTTGTCTACAGGGCTTTTGTTTTGAAATCAACACAAAGTTTTGTCAGTAGCACAATGGCTGGCAATATGGAATCTCCGAAATGTGTGAATGAAATGTGTATACTTGGTCACTTTCTTGCTTAAAGGGGGTGTCATGTTTTTTTCCAGACACATAATATCATTCTATAGCATACTCAAATAACTATGCTACCCATAATTGTTTGGAAAATGCAGCAAATATTCAAAAAAAGAAATAAATAAAAACTTCAAAGAAATTTCCCTCTGTAGCAACACTGTTCATGACGCTTCGATTTCGCCACTGTCTCCCCCAGCCTGTCTGACACGCCCCCTTAGTACGTCATCCCAACACGCATGGATGCTGTTTGCTTATGTTTTTTTGTGCGCTATATTTGGCTACTTTCTATATTTTAACATCAGTACAATACATTAGAATGGTTATCAAAGTGAGGAATGCTAACGTATGGACGGAGGAAAAGTGATCTCTCCCCTGTCACCGGCTCCGCAGACACACACACACACACACACACACACACACACAGAGTTCCCTGGTCATCACGTCACTGAAGCGATAAAGTAGAAAGCAAAAAGTGCCACTATGTTCAAGCGACTCATCACGGGCGAATGAAGTGACTACAGTTGCTACAGTCGCGTGTGTGAACGTACACAACATCATTGAGTATCACTTACCCATGCTGCTGGCTATGAAGGAGTAGGGATTGCATTGTTTTTTAGTCCTTAATAATCCACTTTAAAATAAAGCTCTTGTTTTAAAAGCAGTCATCTGAAAAGTGCCTGAAACAAACATAGCGGATCTTTTTGGAACAAGGGCTGCTTCAAAAGATGAACTCCAACCATTGTTGATGAATTGTTTCATCCTTGGGAAGAGTAAAAAGAGGGCTGTTTTTGTCGCATCCAAAAGTAAATTGTCTCGCTGAAGGCATTATTAAAAAGTAAAGGCAGGTAGCTACTACGATAACAGCAGAGTAGCCTGATCGACACGCAGTTCTCTCTCAGTTGTTTGCTGTGACTGCAGCTGCTTTGACGGAGGTGCGTCCAATAATACCTGTCAAGTATCCCGTTTTGGCCGAGAAACTCCCGTATTTTACCCCTCTTTCCCGCATCATCCCAAATTAGTATTTTCCTGTAAATATCCCGTATTCTAATGTAACAATAATGAAAATATAAATAAATAAAAACATTCCTCGGCCTCTCTAAACTGAACACCGCTCAGGCATTCCAGGTGGCAGTTCTCACGAGATTAGTGCAGACAGCAACAACAAACCCGGAAACAACTCATAAGAGAAAAAGATGGAAGTAAGAAGACGTTCATTTGAAAAAAAACAAAGAACTGGTGTAAATACGTTGTGAAATGTGACAGAGAGTTTATCTTCCTAAAGAGCAGCAGGATGTGACACAGTTACACGTTCTGTTAGATTAGTAACTGAGATTTTATCATCTCCCACAGTGGAAGGAACCACTGAGTCAGCATAAAAAATCCACCAAGCACAAGTTCCACAAATACAATCCTTTCAAAAAGTGTTAAAGGATGTAAAGTCTGCAACAAATCTATCGAACAAGTCATTAGTGAATACCAGAGAACCACTTAAGTGACTAAAGTGAGCATGAGAAATTAAAGCGAACGCATTAAAGCATTTCATACACAAGGCAACTTGATGTGCTTTACATGATCAAAACATTCAACAGCTTCAAATCAATAAGAAGATTTAAAATCATCAGTAAAATCAATTAAAATCATCAACAAACACATTACATCATCAACAACATGACCAAAAATCTAACTCTCAATCATACGTAGTAGAGAAAAAAGTGCCTTTAACTTTGATTTAAAAATGTTCACATTGTATGTTGACTTCAGCTCTACTGGCAGTTTGTTCCACTTCTTTGCAGCATAACAGAAAATATGTAATGAAAATAAAATATTAATGTCTAACTTAAAGGCAAGCAACATGAAATTAACAGTAAATATTCCATGTGTTGACATGTATATGAACTGTAAATATATAAAATAAACACATGTGCTTCATATACACATTTATGTTTTCATTTAGGCTGTTTTATAATTTAGGAATTAGAATTACATTCAAGATGTATCAAGTTTTCTATTTTGACGATATAGAAAACTACAGTATTGCATATATAATAATATATATAGTCTATTTTTTGTATTGAAACACTCATTGTAAGGCATAGTTAGATTCCCATTAACAAGCTACACTACAGAACTCACTCACACGTGCTGTCCCTTACAGGTGAAAAAGCCAAAAGTGGCACATATTGTGCAGCTGTTTGGTAATAAATGTCCCTGTGTAGCATTTTGCATCAGCAAATTTAACCCATAATTGTCTTTCCAGTCAGACTTCATTTGAAATTAAATTATCGAGATTTATATCGTATATCACCATTTTGAGAAAATATATTGAGATATGGTCCATATTGTCCAGCCCTAGTCGGAATGTTCACAGCATTTCAGTGTTAATAAAGGTCGACCTACCAGAGTCTAATCACATACTGTAATTGTATTTATTAAGTGGTTGACAAGTGGGTATTTTAGATTTCTTGTACACTTGTCAAGAGATACTGGAGCTTGGTTGGAATGGTGGGATGGCTGATAATTTCCTTATTTTTCAAATACAAAACTTGACAGTTATGGCGGGGGGAGGTGTGCAAGTTTTTTTTTAATTTTTTTTTTAATGCGTACATAAATGAGAGCCAGGGGTTTCTTAGAAAAGTATTTAAGTAAAAGCTAAATCTGCAGAGGCGGGTGCTGTGGGCTAAACTGAAGAAGAGAACAGCAGGAAAATGGCTGCTGGCAGGAGATTTAGTGATTACTCAAAAATACATGAATCACTCTGAGCAACACTGGAGGTATGTTTTTCTGGAGGGAATGACACACTAACATGATATAAAGCTTGAAAAAGTGATTTTTACATGATACCCCCTCTAAAGGGATCCTTCACTGTTTTTACAAATGTGGCCTAAAACCTTTGAAATGTCCTTATTAAAAGATCTATGCCTAACAAAACACATTATTTTGCACCATATTCGTTTTATTAACTTTTTAAAAGGGACTACTTTACCGTTTTCGAGTCTGTGCGCCACCATGTAAATGACATCACTGATGACGCAACTCACCCCTTTTAGTCCATTGAGTCCTATAGGGCTGAACCAATCCGTTTTTCCCCCGCTGTCCGCCGTCCGGTAATCCCCACCGGTTGCGTTTTGATTGTGCCACGAGGCACTCCGGTTGGACGACTGTGATGTCGCGAAAAAGAGCAGTTCTTACGATATTTATATGATTACGCAAGAACGCAGTTAAAGGTACGTGTTTTAAATGCTTCAATAAAGAGATAAACAGGTCAGTGTTCCTAACGAAGGAGAACAAGAAGGTTGGACTCTGGATTTGCCATATCCACATTTTTTAGCCAACAAAGAAGAGATAAAACTGCACCAGTAAACCATGAACTAAATCAAAGTTAGTGTAGTTACAGAATGAGAGGAAACAATATAGTGAATGTGGAATTGTTTTTACACATTATGATGTTTTGGTGACGTAGTTACTTATAATCTGAAGTGTTTTATTTTGAAAAGTAACTGGATATTTTGTGCGTTGTACGTGCTTAACTTCCTGTTTAGCTTAATTTGCTCTGTGCTGATTGATGCGTCGTGCTCCGGTGTCTGTCAGAAATAGAAGTCCTGCGTATATCTGGCAGAGGGCACCGGACTACCGCATCTGGGCAGGAGCACACGCGCCGCAGTGGACCCGGTGAAAATTAACACATAGACTAAAGGGTAAACCAATCAGCTCCGGTGGCGCGGCAGAGACGTAACGCAGCGGAGCCGCATCCACTGGAAATTGGGGGTTATAATGCTACTCTAGGCAGCAGTCCGAGTCTGGTTTCCTGTATTTACATGCAAGCGAAACAGCAGAGTTGGAACTGTCGCCCCCTGCGGTCACGCATTTTTTCGGGTCTTGAATTTTGTTCATCAAATTTCAGTAAACAAAAGAGGTTTAAGTTGACTTTTTTTTTTTTTGTAACTTTTATTGATTATTAGAGCAACCCAAAGCCGCATTTAACTGAAAAAGCTGTTAAATGATCCTGAATGCTTCACTCCTATAGAACTCAATGGACTGAATGGGGCGATTTGAGTCATCAATGACGTAATTTCAACATGGTGGCGCACAGACTCGAAAACGGTAAAGTAGTCCCATTTTAAAAAGTTAATAAAACGATTATGGTGCAAAAATAATGTTTTGTTTGACATAGATCTTCTAATAAGGACATTTCAAAGGGTTTAGGACACATTTGTAAAAACAGTGGAGGATCCCTCTAAAATGCTTTCAGAACTTTCAAAGTTTAAGAATCAACTGAGATATTTTGCCCCATTGTACCTTTTAGTTCTAGGCTCTAAATGCATCTTGGGAAACTTGCAAGTCTGCTTCAGTGGGAACGCTCATTATCCTAATCATACTTATAGTAGATAGACAGTATATACTCATTGAGTTTGTAGTCTATAGTACGGATTGTGTCATTTCAAACACAGCCGTAGTTTACCTGTGTTTGAGGACAATGACTACATTAAGATGCTTTTGTTTTCACACCCAAGCTTTGGCCACATTTAATAAATGGCAAGGCAAAATAGTAAACTAACATTAATTTAGCTCTTATTAGGCCGCCTCGGAGCTCCAATTTGCCCTAATTACTGCTACATTGATACCGGATCATCTCTGCCTCATCTTTTCTTTGTGACTGCACGAATTAATTAATGTGTTTTTGTATCTTTGCTTTATAAGAGTCACAAAGTAGGCCTTTGGCTATTCTGATGAAAATTTAGGTGATTCTGTTTATGCTTTTAATGGAGAAAAGGCACCAGTAGAACAATTCTTTTTTGTTTCTACCACTGATTATTACATTACATTATTTTCTACACGTTATTTGATATCGGCTTTAAAATCAAGTTTCAGACTTCGACCATTCTGATGATACTGTATCATAACCCATGTTGTGAACGTTACTTTAAAAAAGTAATTAGTTATATTTACTCACTACTTGTTCCAAAAAGTAACTGAGTTAGTAATTGAATTACTCTATAATAAAAGTAACTCATTACCAAGGAAAGTAACTATTTGCGTTACTGTTAAAAAAAAAGTTGCTATATGTCAAAGAATTCAGATTTTTTAGATGTGCGTCGTTATGAGGTGCTTCATTAAATTTGAGTTGCTTACAACGGATGTCGACAAAGTCTTCACTCCTGGATATAATGAACACTTCACATACACGTTCTTGCCCTTGACCATAATTAATTTAAATAGTGTTTGTATCACCACCTTAAAAATTACAACTTTTCATCGGACTGCTCCACGCTCACCATCTCTGCTGCTTGATGATCGCTTACCTCGTTTTAAATCCACCTCCTCACTACAGCTGCGTATGAAGCCAGGGATGCTTTCGGATAACAGTTTATTCAATCAATGCATGTAACGCTCCGCATTTAACGTTCTGTAACGTGAACGGTGGTGTAACGGTGTACAAAGTAATTAGTTAGATTACCCCGTTACTGAAAAAAAATACCGCCGTTACCTAACGCTGTTATTTTAAACGCTGTTATTCCAAACACTGATCATAACCGATAAAATAATAATAATAATAATAATAACCCATAGACATATACGTAGAAGACTCATTGCCTGTGGAGAGGCGGGAATAAACACCGCCATCATGTGTGTATGGAGCAGACTACAGGAATGTTTGTAAATCCACACAGGTAAGAGACACTCAACAATCTCAAAGTAGAACTAGAAGAAGAAAATGCAAATAAGGATGCAGGTACTGATCCACGTCGCCGAACGCTACATGAGGGAATGCAGACAAAATGTGAAATTGTTAAATCAGGGGTGACCAAATTATTTTCATTGAAGGGCCAAAAATGAACATTCATGTTGCAGTGCATGAAATTAAATATGCCAATAACATAACTGTGGAAAATAAACACTTAAAGTAGTTTAAAATTGAAGAACAATTCTCTTTATTGTGTTTCATTGCATAAAATTATGATTCATTTAAATGTTTCCAAAGACATTTAGTAGAATATAAATTCAACAAAATGGGACACAACATACCTCGCCTATACGATCTAAACACAACATTTTCCCTGCCTTGAACAATCAGCAATCAACTTTAGATTTTTTTCTTTTAAATCACTGTGCTGTATTACATTAATTTTGGTTGAATTATTAACTATAGAGAGAGAGCAAACACGCTCCAATGGAGAAACATGAAATACAAAATGACCTGATGGAACAAAATATTACATTCATTACTACAGAGAACAACCATTTTTAGGCACCCAATCCTCAGTGCACATGCAGAGGCCTTTTAGTGGGAAACATGAAGCCTGCAGTTCCATTTTAAGCTCCTCACTGACTACATCCACATGTACAGAAAAGGGCTGCACAAACAACTCAAATGCTGTTGTATTTTCTTGAAAATCTTAGACTCATGTTCCAAACTAACTTTAAACTGTCTGGTACTTTTCTGCCTCTGCCTTAAGCGTTCTAAACCCAACATCCTCTCATTCTCTGGTCATATGCTTACAGATCTGACCTGACGAGAGCTCAACAGTGCCACCCTACTCCTAATGTAAAACAATGGCACTTTGTGGTGATGGGGAAGAAGTGCAACAAAAAATACATTCAGGTTGCTGGGAATGGGGGGAAAATTCAAGTATACCCAGTTGCAGCTGCAGAACTGTACAAACGACGCCCCTACAGCCATGCCCCCTACTACAAACCACGCCAACGCAAGCAATTTTTCAATACTCTGAGCCATTACAATATGTGCACACATGTGCAACGGTGGCCGGTGAAACAATTTTTCAATGTATTCTTGAATTTAGCCATCAAGTGGAGGTTAGGTGTATTGATTATAAGACTCCACGAAACCCCCTGAATGGTCGTAGGACCAATCCAGTTTGGAATAGGGAATCAAAGGCAGGGCGCAGGCTAAGGCTTCCCCATATTGTACACATTCATCAAAGAAGTTTGTGAAAGTGTATCAGTACGGAGTGTGTGTAGTGTGTGTAGTATATCCTGAGCCTCAGTGGATAGACTGACTGCAGTCGGCCATCACCGCGCCTGGTTTGCAAACCCTAGGAGATAGACTGTGGAGATGAAATTGGGAATGAGTATGGGGTGCGTGTGAGTGTTAGTGTGCAGTAATCAGTAATGTGATATGTCAGCAGTGTGGTGAGTGTAGGACAGGGGTCAGGAGTGAGGGGTGGACTGCCACCCTGTCACCCCCAGCTGGGTATCTCCTGTTGGATGACCATATAGGTGTAAATAATCATGGTAATCGGGGTCAGAGGTGGGGGATGTCTGGCCTTACGCCCCAACTGTGCCTTTGTGGGCATCACCGGTCATCCATCCTCCAGCCTATTCCCTCCTTGTGGAAGGGAGAGGTCGGGGGTGGATGGTGTTGGTTGCACTGATGATGTGATCCTCCTATGGTAAAGTAATACATTTACATTAATTTAAATTTTAATCAGATGAATATCCTTTAAATTTTAGTTTTAATCTACGATTGAAAGAGTAGAATTTCTTTTAGGTTTAGAATTGGATCCCTTTGGTGGTTAGGATTAGGGCTAGGGGCTAAAGGTTAAGGTTAGGATTAAGATTTAGGGTTAGGGCTAAAAGTTAACGGTTTAGGTTAGGGCTAAGGATTAGGATAAGGGACAAAAATTAGGTTATGGTTAGAGCTAAGGGTTAAAGTTAGGATTACGGCTAAAAGTTAGGATTAGAGCTAAGGGTTATGTTAAGGTTAGATTTAAGGGTAAAATTAAGGTTAGGGTCAAAGGTTAGGTTAAAGGATAGGTTTAAGGTTAAGGTTAGATTAAGGGTAAGGCACTGGCAATGTTAGGATTGGGATGATGGTTAAAAGTGTATAAAGGGTGGATTTAAGGCTCAGTTAATTTAGGTTTAGGCCAGGGCTCCCCTAGTGGTTAGATTTAGGCATTATCCACTAAATTTATTGAATACTAGATGAAGTCTAATGCAGAAAAAATTAAATTATACCTGAATTACAGTCCAGTCAACACCCATTATAGTAGGAGACAGGAAGCGGCCCCCCCATAGACCCCTGTCCAGGTAATATAAATTAAAGTATATAGTATGTAATATTAAACAAGTTTACAGTGTTTTCATGTATGGGTTAGGGTTAGGGTTAGTTCAAATGAAAAGTTCCCCAAATAGCGGTTTAGGGTAGTGAAAAGGTTCATGTCCAGATATTGGCTCAGGGGGATCGATAGGGCGTATTTTGTAGGGGGCGTGGTTTTAGGGGTGTCGCTTGTACAGTTTCGTGGCTGCAGATAGACCCTTCTCAAAATATTGGACTGCCTTGTGTTTAATGATGAGCTCAAGGATTAAAAGACGAGAAAAGATTCAATGATGAGCTGAATAGGCAAATGTTGGGCCAAAGGTTTAAAAGTTTAATTGAAAGATAAATTCGAAGCTAAAGTTGGAAAAAGATCAAAAAGTTAAAAAAAAAAAAAAAAAAAACCTGAAAAATGATGTATAGGCTGAACCAATGTACACAAAGTTGTATACAGTACAAACATTCTTCAAATAGCTGAAAGCCTAGTATTAGCTTAGCACTAGCCAGGTATTTAAGCTCAGCATTAACCTAGCATTAGCTTAACATTATCCTTGCATTAACTTAGCATTAGCCTACCATTAGCATTACCATTGGCCTATCATTAGCATTAATAATGTTGATATAGCAGTAAAAATGCTATTTTTACCCATAAATACAAAATGTGAGTAGGTAAATAAGTAGTAACTGTTTTCAGGAGACTGCAAGTATCTTCATTGTTTGGTTTAAAAACCATTGTTGTGAATAAAGTAGGAAATATTTTTAAATTTTTTTATTTTGGACAAATAATGATTACTGATGTAATTTTTTGTTTTGTCTATGTCTGAATTTGCCAACTAGCCAACATGATAAAGAGTCTGCAGAATAATTTTGTTTTCACAACAGAAACTAAATATCTCTGCAATTATTATTAGGGGGGAAATATTACTGTCGGCCAAAAAAACAAAATTGTGCGTCTACCGATGGTGGTTTTATACAAAGACAAGCTTCATAAAAAGACAAACTGGGTCTTTGACATCCATGGATTCATTATGGTGAGCAACGCTGCCTCACAGCAAGGTTGTTTGGTTTGTGCTTCCTATAACAAGTTTGAAGGTTTCTCCAGTGTTTGCTCTAAAATTCCCCAAAGTCCAAAATAATGTCTGAGAGAAGAATCGTTTATTCTCATTCCTGTCACCTGTGCTTTTTTAATCACATTGTTATGGCACTGAAATAGATTTCTGTATCATTTATAACTGATAATGTTTAAAAAACATGGTAATAATTCAAGGAAATTAGAGCAAGAGAAACGCATATTATGAAGACAAACGACCATGTACCAAGTGCATTTTTGAGGTCGTTTTAAAGATAAATGCCAGCTAAGTCCAAGCAGACTGAGGCACGTGGAGTGGACACATCAGTAAAAGAGTCGAAGAGGCAAAATGACAGGGAAAACGAGACAGACAGCGACGCCAGAGGCAAAGTCGGGCTGTCATTACAGCAATGATTACATCAGCGGGGGGGTGAACCATCTGAGAGCAAAGCCAGAAGCATCTGAGGGGACTCAATACCCCCCCACCCACTTATGTGATCATCAGGAATGCTCATTCATTTCACAATCTACTGACGACTAAAGTTTGATCTGAAGTGGGCCAAAGATTTTTGGCAGAAAAACAAGTAATTTCAACATTATTGTGCCTTAGTTTACACCTCCACATATAAATAATATAATGACTAGGTGATAAGAGGCACATATCTACACTTAAATTTGATTAATTTTGCGACCAATGTTTATTCTATTTGAGGAAATTTTAAGGAACAATTCCAGGAATATTGCAGGATTTTGGAAAAATTTAGATTTCTTCAACATTTTGAAAGAATCTGTGAGATATGCCCTGTAAATATTGTGGAGTTTCATTGAAATTTTTGCTTCTAGAGATATTTATTTATTTAACTTTTTCCTCCCGGGCCGAATTGAATCCACTAAAGGGCCCGATTTGGCCCTCGTGCCTTGAGTTTGACAAATGTGATTTTAGGAGTAGAGGGAGGGACTTTAATTTTAAATCAGTTGAATTCTATCAGCAGAAAAGTTTTTTAAATGTAGAGCATGGCAGTATGAAAGTTACCAGTGAATGAAAGTGTAAAACACTACCTTTGTTGCAGTGTCTATTTTGTTGAGTTTTATTTTATTTTTTTTAAGCGACATTAACTAGACTAATTTGAAATCACATGTTCACAACAACTATATCAAAATATGTTAATATTTCAGTCGACTAATAAAAACTAAACTATACTTTCACACATGGGATGAAATCCATGAGATAATGTGATCTTAAGCATTGGTCTCTGTATTTACAAACATTCAATACCATCATATCTTTACGTGAATATAACTTGACAAAAAATTGTACTAAAATTAAGCAGCATTTTAATCAAAAGAATATGACTAAAACTACCGGTAAATCTAAATTTGCTGTCAAAATTAAAACTGCTTTGTTACAAAGAGTGTATTACAATTGAGTGAGGTTACTTCTGATTGAAGAAATAAATAATTATCTTCTTTTTTTTTTTTTTTTTTTTTTTAATGACCAAATATACAAGATTACTTCACTGCAGACAGTTTCTAGGATGTGTTTAAAAAGAGTTTAAAAAAGGATTAAATACCATTTATCCATGGATTCTCTAGGTTTACTAATTGGAATAAAAAGTCATGTAGATTAGTACAAGATTAAACATAAAACGAAATAAAATAAAATCCACACAGTAATAGTCGTAATAGGTATTTCTATTCCTATCTGTATGAGTGGAGAAAGGAAAATTATATTAAAAAATCTAGTTATAAACCCCAAATTACCCAAATGAAAAAGAAAAAAAAAACAAAATGATATGAAAATATTAAATAGTAAAATAGAATGAATAAATATTTACAATGGGCTAACAAAGTTAAAATGGATAACAAATGATTATATATAACTCACATTAAAATGAATCGCTTTGCAGTCGCCACCATGAAGCGCCACAACATTATGTGATGCAGAACACAAACTAAACTTCGTAATATATACAGTTACCAGGTATGCACAAAAATATAAAGTCATTGTGTGTCATTGTCACAAACTTAATGAATTTGGGCTGAATCTGCCTAATAAAAAGTATTGTATTTTATGTATTTTTAAAAACACATATATAATACATATGGACAACTTGATCTTATTCCTTATTAGCTGTTTTATTAGTTTGTATGATGTTGTAGAAATGTTTCGATTTTGTGAGGATTGCCTGGATTTAGTCAAAAACTGAGGGTGAGGGAATCCTGTAACTGCAGCTTCTCTGCACTTGTAACATTTAATGTGTTTGAGCTTTACATATTATTACAGGTAGGGTCTACATATATATTGTGTGTGTGTGTGTGTGTGTGTGTGTGTGAGAGTGTGTGTAACGTGCACTGGGGCACGGTAATGTCCTTAATAATTGGGAGATTCTCATTGGAACAGAGTGTAATATGAGCTATTACTCAGGGAGCTGCACCATTAGCACAGATATTAGTTTGGGAGGCCGCCAACGCTGCAAGAACCACCCTTTGTAAAGTTACAGCTGCACAGCTTTTTCACTCATTTCACTATACTGTGTGTGTGTTGAACAGATCAATCAATGCAGCATCAACACCAATAAACACACTTTAAGATGAACACGTTTACATCTACAGACAATCACAGCCTCAGCAACACAGAAGCTGACAGTTTACCTTTCTATTTATCTTTTTTTTAAACGCTAAGATGTGTAAACTTAAGTTCTACTCCAAATAAATGAATGAATTGCATAATCTATTATGAATATACTGCACAATGTGTAGGTGGTTGATGTTCCTCAGTGATGACTGCATTGATTTAGGTGTTGCTTATGTTTATGTGAGATGACCAGCTGATCACTGCTAGATATCTATAGTCAAATAGCAGCAGATAAAATGTAAACTCATTTGACTAACTTGTGCAATATGGAGAGCAATTTGAACATAAATATGATGTCAGCAATATCAACCATTGTTAAGCTCTACTAGAACTCAGATTTGGAGTACATGTACTCAACTTTTGTTTACTAGTGCACGAGTACACTTTACTAGTGACGCAAAACATGTCATTAATAGTACTAGTAGGGCAAAACATGTTCACTATTACCCCTAGTAGGCCTTAGAACGACTAAAAACAGTCAAATTCTACAGCTAGTAAGATTTGTTTTTTGAATTTACCACTAGTACTAGTAAAGTTTTGAGGCTCGCTCAAGTCGAGTACTAGTGGAAACACAATATTTTCTAGTAGTAGACAATTTTGCTTGACTAGTGAAGTACTACTAGTACACTCAAAATCTCACTAGAAGTACTAGTAGATGGTTATTTTGGTTTACTAGTGTGCAAGTAGACTTAGTAGTAAATTATGATAAGCAAATTCAGGCTTGCTATTGTCTTTTGAAAGTATTCCAACCCATCAGAGAGCTGGATTTGGTTATAATTCATCCTACTTCATTTGCATTAGGTCTACTAGTACTACCAGTGAATCTTTTGGCTTTACTAATACTACTAGTTGACTAAAAATAGTCTAGTTGTAATACTAGTGAGCTTTTTTGAGTAATAAAGAAACTATTTTACTGGTAAAGGTTTTTGGCACACTAGTGTCAAGTAGAACTTACTAGTAAAGCAAAATCATCTACGAGTAGAAAATACTCTGAGCTTAATTTAAGCACCTCCCAGATTTTGACCGACACTTATTTGACTGGATTTGGCACCTCATTTTTAGAAAAAAATTCCAGCACCTCATTGACTTTTAGGTGTTTTTATTACATTTTGAAGTATTATATTTGGACAGCTATGTCTTTTATTGAGTTGAAATCACTATAAATGTCATTATCCACACACAACTGGATGTAAAAACTAGGCGCAAGTGAGGAAGACAGTGGAAAGCCAAGCCACGCCCAAGCTACGTCTAAAATGTGATTTTACGTGCAAAAATTGTTTCTCTGTCAGCCCAGAAGACAGTAGAAAATGGCTCAAAAAGAGCCAATAAGTGAAGCTAAGCCCGAGGTAAAGGTTGTTTCTGTGGAATTCTTGTAGCAGCACAGCAGCAGGTAGCTTAACGACTAGCAACACCTGTAGCAATGATGCTAATGCAGGTGAACCTGCCTCCAACAGACAGGACACAGGAGGAGAACTATCCAGGAGACATGAGGAGGACTCAGGGACAGACAGAAGAGAAAGAGATGATGGTGAAAGTTTAGACAGGCTCAGTTCAAAGCTGAGCTGCTACTCTTGGCTAATGAAAGACAAGGAAGACCTCGGCTGTGAAATATGTAAAAAAGTTGCGAGAATACAAACTTTTCCATGGCTGTTTTTTGACTGTTTTGACAAATAAAAGATAAGCACAAGGAGTTATGGCCTTATGTTATTGGTTTAAAAGGTTAGTGAAATTAGTGCTGATTTTCCGCTGTCCTTGGTGCTGAAACATGGCAGATTTTGACAGCTGTCACTCAGATTGAGAGACGGATGCGCTCCTTAACAGGCGACTGTCCGTGTTTCTTTTACGCTGAGTCATCATTCTTTTTATTAAACATTTAGGTTCATTGGTTGTTTGTCTTGATGATATTATCGGCCCATGTAGTTTAAAAATATATATGTTATGTGACATTTTTGTCTCTATCTTACTGCCGGAACAACACACAGCGTTTGTTTTGGGACTTGATGATTTACAAATTAAGCACTGACAATAGATTATAGTTACTGTTAGTATGAGTAGATTCACGGCTTTACGTCGAATCACACAAAAGCATTAGTTACACTTTTTGTGTCACTAGTAAAGTCTACTTGTGCACTTGTTTTGCCTTCCAGGCTTTCTTTTTTTTTCTTTGTATTTAGTTTCTGTAGTTAGCTCCCCCTGCTGTTTAGTGTTGGGGTTTTTTGCATCACTTCCTTTAAGAACAGGAAGAAGGAAGTATTAGTGAGCACATGGCCCAGTAGAAGGCTAGATTTGTGGTAGGAGCTGAAGTCTCTCTCTGCTGCCATCGGTTGTTTCTCCGGAAGATGCATTGCCTATAAGTTCTTCTTTTGTTTATTCAGTTGTTTAATATATTGACATGTATATTGTTGTTATCATAGGAAAAGTAATGTTTATTTTGCATGTTAATTGTTTGTATTTAACATAGATTATTGCCTGTCATTTAAACAATGAGTACACATCTTTAAGCGTGAAGTAGTTGCTTGTTTATTATTTGATGATTGAAACTTGTCTTTGTAAAAAGGAGGTTTTGTTAATTGCAATGTATGTGTCTATATTTTCAGTTTCACTCCTGATTCTTAACTTCATGCACATAGAGTCTGCAATAAACTAAGGAGCTTGAACGCTACATCCTGACTCCCGTGTTGTTTTGTACGGAGTTTGGCTGGCTGTCTAGTTGAAGTTTCAACACATCAGCGAGGACAGTAAACCTAAATTGAGTGCATGTACTCCAAAAAGGAGCACTAGCAGAGATTAATAATGGTTGATATCACTGATATCAGATTTATGCTCAAACAGCTTACCATAACAGTCTACTAGTACTGCTGGTGAGGTTTTGAGTGTACTAGTAGTACTTCACTGGTAAAGCCTAATCATTTGCCATGGAAAGGTTTTAGTCAACTATGAGTAGATGATTGGTTGGAATATTTTTGAAAGCTATTGGCAAGCCCTCACCCTCTTATTAGCACATATGTTTTAACTAAGGTTCATCGCGCTGGTGGCGTTGGTGGGGGGTGATCTGGCTCGGCAGGTGAGCCTGGGGGCCAGTGGGGCGACTTGCAGCATCCTCTGGGCACTCTGGCGACTGGGGGTGTGGCTGTCGTCCTTGGACGGGCTGCTGCTGGTGCTGCTTCTGGGGTTGGGGTCAGTGGCGGGGTGCGCTGGGCCCTCGGTCATTTGGGGCTTTCTCGGCTGTGGTCGTTGGGGCGTCTGGGGGGTGCTCGGTCATGGGGGTGGCCTGGGGCCCCTTGGCCCCCGCACTTTCTGCTGGCCTGGTGGCCTCCTCAGGCCCGGGGTGGTGCCTGGGTTCGCAGAAGTGGATCTTGAACAAACTTTGGTCTTGGACGCATGTCTTGGGCTGTGGGATAAACTCGCACTGGGCTTAACCTTAGACACGTTGATACCAAATACCTGTTTCAGGTGTTACCACTCACTCCTTCCCTCTGCCCACAGCCACCACCATTATAGCTAAGCTTCACACTTGTCACCAGACTGGCTGAATGGATTCACAATACAATAAACACAATATGCTCAACTATAACATCACATCTCACTCTCACTTAAAAGCAGTCACTTCTTCCCCACCCTTTCCATTTCCTACCCTGACTCCCTGTTCCCTTCCCCCTCACCTAGGTGTAACACTGCTCTCTCTTTTTATATCCTCCCTATAATAAAGTTATTCTAAACCTTCCTTAGGAAGGGCTGGTGATGGTCACAATTATGCAATAAAATAAATTAATGTATTTAATTGCAATAACAAAACATGCATTGCTGTCAATAAAAGACTGGACTGCAGTGTTAACCTTCAACAGCATGTGCAGATAAAGTGAGAAAAAAAGCATTTCTTTTACTAGTATCACTAGTGATACTTTTTACTTCACTAGTAAAGTGGACTAGTAAACCAAAGTTGAGTACTAATTGAGTTTATCGATGGCTGATATCACATTCATGCATGTTTCACTAACGCCACTGTGTAACTTTGTGAGTGATGCTGTTAATCTCACACTTGCGTTTAATTGCTTCCCGTTCTGTTGGCAGATGCTGCCAAGAATTGAAGACAGCATATTTTCTTTGTGCTGTTGTGATATTTAACAATCTGTCTTCAGCCTGGCTGCTGACCCCAGAGATGAAGAGTCATTTACACTCTCCGTCTTCAGGGACGATGTCATCAGCATTTTCTCCCTGTGTCCAACAGGGAGTCGAAAGAGCATCTGTCTCTATCGCCTGTTCCTGCTGGACCTCCATTCTATTCTGAACGGATCCCAAAGGTTTTTATTCACCTACATTGTTATACACTAACAGGCTGTTGGGAGGTGAGTTCAGGCGATGCTTTGTTTATTGTGTCTGTGCAGGACACGGACGACACGACATGTGAAAAAAAGGACTGACATGTTTTAATTGTACCCTTGTTTACTAAACTCTAAATGTGACACTAATTCTATATTAAGTAGCTGGAAATGATTTCAATTAACCTTACATTTGTATTCCTGTTTGCCTCATTCTCAGGCTCCTACACCACTGCTTCTCAATCATTTCAGCCTGCAACCCCCACAATAAAGGTTACAGATACCGGGGACCCCCACTGTAGCTGTAGGTGGTTGAACACAGACATGAACATTGAAGAACAGTCATGTGGAGACAGGGTCATCTATAAGGGGGAATAAAGGGGAGAGATTTTTGGGGCTCATCCATAAAGTCAGTAAAATGATGGTCTATTGTTCTATAAATCTGTGATAACCACATTTATTTATTTATCTGAATAACATTCACTGTTATCCATAAAGTTTATTATTATCCCCGCTATATTATATAGTCATTTTAAAGATGGAAATCATTGTTTTATCAGAAATAATATGGGTTAAAAGTGACCAAAAATGGTGGAAAAAGTGGTGAAATGGGATTTTAAAAATGTAAAAAGAGTTATGTAATTTAAAAATCATGAACAAATAGTTTAAACTGGCAAAGAATTGGCATGACCAATCATGAATTTGATTAAATTTACCAAAAAATGCATGAAATATGGTGAAAAGAGGTTAAAAATGATAATAATTGGTTAATATATGGTGTGAAAAGTGGTGTGGAAAGGGTTTATAAGTGCCAAAAATGTCTTGAAAGTGTAAAAAATGTGCAGAAAAGCCATTAAAATTTGATGGAGACGTGCAGAAATGGGAGTAATGTAGCAAAATGCATTAAAAGGAGTAAAAATATGGCAAGAAAAAGTGATGAAAATAGGTTAAAATTTGGCAAGTTTGGTGTAGTTTCAGAAAAAGGGTAAAAATAAGCAAAAACGTGTTCAAATTGTTAATAAAATATTCTTAGTTTCATGAAGTCAACTGGCGACCTCCTCCCAGTGTTTCCAATAATTGTTATATTGTGTCCCTTCAGACACGTTGCTTTATTATAACATAATGAATGTTTTGTTCTGTTACATGTGATGAGTTAATCTAACTGCTCACTTCACTGAAATAAAGATGGAGTTAATGTTGCTGGTCAGATGGGCCGTCATTACTATGACTGTAATCATTTGAATGAATGAGAGTTTCTATTCACACTGTGGAGCATTTCAGTAGCAAGGAAGCTAATTAGACTCTTCCTGTGGTGATCTGCAGCCAGTCTGCAAACACAGTTTTGGAGGAAATACACAAAAAAATAAACAAAATCAGTGACGCTCGGATGTTTGAGTTTAACTTGGCTTTTTCTCCATTTCCTGCTGTCATGCAAAGCGAAATAAAGCAGTTCCTGGCTGCAGCTTCATATCCAGCAGATAAACATTGATCCCGTCTCACTCGAGGTAGGAATGTAAATGAGTTCAATTAACTCAACCATGTGCAAGCTGTTACAGCTTTGTTTTTACACTAAAACTCTGGAAATATTCAAAAGCATAAAGCATGTATTCCACCCAGTTCTTCAAAGATTTGAATTTTCTGCAGTCCATTTTTTAAATGCTCAGATGATGAAGTAACTTGTAAATGTTTGTGTATTTTTTGTTGGTTTTGTGGAGTCATTTTGGTTGTTGTTTTTTATCTTCTTGTATTATTTCTGTGTATTTTTATTGTCATCTTTTTATAAATGTTGTCTTTTTATAAATGTTTGCTGCCCTTTTGTGTGTTTTAGCAGTCATTTTGTGTATTATTGTGATTGTGACATTTTCTGCAATTTTACTCTTGTTTTGTGTATTTTTTGCTGTTTCTGTGTAATTCTTGCTGTCCATTATGCTTTTGTAGACATTTTTTGTATTATTGTGGTTGTTTTGTGAAATTTTTTGTAATTTTGTGCATTTTTTCCTGTCCTTTGGTGCACTTGTGGCCTCTTTCTGTTTTGTGAAATCTGCTCTAATTGTGTGTAATTGTGTAGTCTTTTGGTACATTTTTGCTGTTTTCTGTTTTTTTTTTTTTTGCTGTTTTCTGTATTTCTGCTGTTTTCTGAAATGTTCTGTAATTGTGTGCCTTTTTGCTCATCCTTTTGCATGTTTTTGCAGTCATTTGTGTACTATTGTGGTTTTTTTGTGAAATGTACTGTTATTTTGTGTATTTTTGCTGTCCTTTTGTGCATTTTTGGTGACATTTTGTTGTTGTTTTTTGTCTTTTTCTATAATTTGTTGTCATGTTGTGCTGTTACCTTGGGGACCGCATATAATTACCCTGAAGGCCGCATCTGGCCAAAAATGCCAACCCTCTACAAACTGTTTGTACATTTAATAATGTAATTTACAATACTGCTTTCTCTCCAATTATTATGTACTATCACAGTGTACACAAATATACTTACTGTAAGACAAACACACTTAATAAATACATGGTGCATTAGTGTAATGTGGAGCAATACTCCTATTTTTGACTTTTTATTTCAGCAAAGCTTTAAACAAAGCTGCTGGAGGCCTCATTAGGAGCCATCAGGGAAGAAGACACGCTGGCCTCAGAACGCATAATATTAAACTTTGTCCACACATTTACAAATCTGTGTTAAACTACTTTGGCAGAAATCTGTATTGATATTTTAAAAATGTTTATAAAGATGTCTTTGTCCATTTGGAACAAGCTTTACAACAAGTGTTATAAATGGTGGATGGAAGAAAAAAATTACAAAATTACTCCAAAAAACAGCAAGAATGACTGGAAAATATATAATAAAAGACATTAAAAAAAAAAAAAACACACACACACACACCGTTTGTTCTTTTCTGTGTTAATGCGTGTGTGTGTTTGTGGAGCGAATATCTCCCCGACGCGGTATCTGTCCAACCTGAAACTTTGTCAACGGCTTCCAAATACCCCAAGTGTGTGCATCCGTTATTTTGGAGTAATTTGGTCATTTCAAAATGTTTATTTTCATGATTGTTTGACCGTTCGCTATTTAGACTGGACGGACGGGACTCGGAAGTTATGACGAGACCCGGCTGTATTGAAAGCTAACAGAGAAAAATGCACATTTCTCCGCGGATACGTCATTATAAAGGCTGATAATTTCACCACGTGCTATAAAACCAAATGTGCACCTTGAATTTACATGCTGAATGCACACAGAGCCATTTAGAGAGAGAGTCGTGACAATGGAAGAGTTCCCGGAAGTTTCAAATAGTTCCCGAGGGGCCGTTTCATTTTTTCTCTACACATGCGTTTCAACAACCAAGTATGTGCAGACGCGCAGCTGATGCACGTGCGTGTGTGAGAGAAAGAAACCGCGGAAGAGATAGAGAGAGTCCCACACGGTAACCACGACGACAGGTAGCGAGTCTCACACACACACACACACACACACCTCAAAACACGCCCTCACCACACATAATGTATTTATAATAAAAATATACTAAATGAGTAAAATGAAACAAAAAACTAAACAATATTTATACAAAAAGTGCACAAAACTACAACAGAAATGCACAAAAACATACAAAAATGCTCCAAAAACACACAAAATGACTGAATGAAAAAATATATGACAGAAAAATACACCAAACGACAACAATAATATGAAAATGACTAAAAATGCACAAAACTAAATATTTGCATAAAAAATACACAAAATGACAACAGAAATGCAGAAAACTACACCAAAAAAAACACAAAAATTCACAAAATGACTCCAGAATCACACTATAATGGCAACAAAAAAACTATAATCAAACAATAAACGCACAAAAAGACAACTAAAAGATACAAAAATACACATGACTCCAAAAAGCATACATTTCAGAAAAATACACCAAATGAAAAAATATAAAAATGAGTAAAAAAACGACAAACACATTTATCATTCGCAGTCCCATAGAATTAAACCAAGGAAATCACACACACTATTTCACTTTGGACCCGCAAATTAACCCCTTTATAACACTACAGAGTACAGAGTATGTACACCTCTTTGTACATCCACGCTTCAAACACATACACATTGACCATAATTGACAACTGTACTTAAGTCCCCACTTAATGAATACATACTTCTAATAGGCACTGTACTAAATTCTGATACATGAATGTTGATAATTTGTGGCCCTCGGATCAGACAATCACATTTTTGTGGCCCCTGCTTTGAGTAAAGTTACCATGTCATGTTTGGTGTCATGTAGTGTATTTTTGTTGCCGTTTTGGGTCATTTTATTGCCATTTTGTATGTCTGGAGTCATCTTGCGTAATTTTGTGTCTACTTCTTTTGATTTTATGTGTTTATGTATTTTTTCCCCCTTGTTTTGGTATATTTGGTGTCATTTAGTGTGTTTTGTCGGGAGTCATTTTGTGTATATACACTCTGTGTCTGTCATCACCCAAACAGTCCAAAGCACTGAACAA